>NC_057812.1:393186129-393486129 GCF_018294505.1 Triticum aestivum | reverse complement strand
CATCTTCTCTTATAAAGCACCAACTAGGGGCACTATGATCGTACTTGAGCATTGGGTGTAGTTAATATGTGAGTGTGTTTCATGAATGGATCAATGATTGAGCATGATGGGCTAGGGATAACTTATTTTAACATTGACATTTTAAAAGACATGGTTGCTTGTTGATATGCTTGAGTATTTAAGTTATCATGTCAAAACTAGACTATTGCTTCGAATCACATAAAAGTCCAAATGTCCATGCTATAAAGAAACGAAAATGAGATGACATGTTAGGCAGCATTCCACATCAAAAATTCTGTTTTTATCATTTACCTCCTCGAGGACGAGCAAGAATTAAGCTTGGGGATGCTGATATGTCTCCAATGTATCTATAATTATTGATTGCTCCATGCTGTTATATTATCATTCTTGGATGTTTTATAGTCATTTTATATCATTTTTTGGTAGTAACCTATTGACATAGTGCCAAGTGCCAGTTGTTGTTTCATGTTTTTTACATCACAGGAAATCAATACCAAACGGAGTCCAAATGCAGCAGAACTTTTTGTGGATTTTTTTGGACCAGAAGACATCCAATGGGCCGAAGAAGCCCTGGTGGGTTGTGCCCACCTCGGGTGCCCCCCGGACCGCCTCTTTACTCTATGAATACCCCAATATTCTAGAAACCCTAAGGGAGTCGACGAAAATCAATTCCAGCCGCCGCAGAGTCCAGAACCACCAGATCCAATCTAAATACCATCACGGAGGGGTTCATCATGTCCATTGGTGCCTCTCTGATGATGTGTGAGTAGTCTTTTGTAGACGTTCGGGGCCGTGGTTAGTAGAAAGATGGCTCCTCTCTCTCATTTGAGTCCCATTACAATGGTTTCTTGGAGATCCATATGATGTAATTCTTTTGCAGTGTGTTTGTTGGGATCCAATGAAGTTTGAGTTTATGATTCGATCTATCTCTTTTTATCCATGAAAGTTAATTGAGTCTTCTTTGATCTCTTATATGCATGATTGATTATAGCCTCGTATTTATTCTCCGATACTTGGTTTTTGTTTGGCCAACTTGATCTATTTATCTTGCAATGGGAAGAGGTGCTTTGTGATGGGTTCGATCTTATGGTGCTTGATCCCAATGACAGAAGGGGAACTGACATGTATGTATCCTTGCTATTAAGGATAACAAGATGGGGTCTATTTCTACATAAATAGATCTTGTCTACATCATGTCATTGTTCTTATTGCATTACTCCGGTTCTCCATGAACTTAATACACTAGATGCATGCTGGATAGCGATCGATGTATGGAGTAATACTAGTAGATGCAGGCAGGAGTTGGTCTAGTAATCTTGGGTGTGATGCCTATATAATGATCATTGCCTAGATATCGTCATGATTATTTGAAGTTCTATCAACTACCCAACAATAATTCATTATTCGCTATTTTTCTTGAGAGAAGCCACTAGAGAAATCTACGGGCCCCGGGTCTCTTCTTTAATATAGTTTCCTTCGCGATCTATTTTCCTTTGATTTTATTTTCAGATCTATTAAACCAAAAAATACAAAAATACCTTGCTGCAATTTATTTTATTCGAGATCTATTTATCCTATCTATCATATTTTTATCACGTCCGTTTGCCAATTTTTGGCGCCATTGCCTGAAAGGGAATGACAACCCCTTTTACACTCGGGTTGAGAGTATTTTTTATTTGTGTGCAGGTGATGTTTACGTAGTGTTGCTTGGTTCTCCTACTGGTTCAATAACCTTGATCTCATCACTGAGGGAACTACCTATCGTTGTTGTGCTGCATCATCCCTTCCTATTTGGGGAAATACCGATGTAGTTCTAGCCGACATCACTCATCTACTTGTACCCCTACTCCATTGGTGACCAAGGCCTCCTAGGAGAAGATCCCCCAACTGGATTCAAAACCCCCTTGTGGGAAGATCCCTAGACCTCTTTCCTCAGGGATAGGGATGAACTAACTATCGTGTATCCTCCTTTGTTGTATTTGACCTTTGTCACCCCTTGGTGTATGTGGTTTAGCATATGTGTGATCGGATCTCGTTGATTTGAGTGTTTCCCCTCTCTTGTGTTCATCGTGTTTTTCAGGAATTCCCCTCCAAATCATGGAAGGTCGGCCATTAGGGTTCAACCCTACATCAATTGGGCATCCCCAAGCTTAGGGACTGCCGCTCCTTATTCCTTTTTCCATCATAAACTCACGCAAAACTTGAAAACTTCAGCACACAAAACTCAACAAAACCTCGTGAGATCCATTAGTCTAATCGATAAACCAGAAACTTAGATACTTTTGTAAACCAATTCATAATTATTATTGAATAATACCTATTGTATTATAACTTCTCCATGGCATATACCCCTCCATATCATCCATAGCATCATTAAAATAAACACACTAAGCAATAGAAAAAGAGAATATGTCTAAAATAGAACAGTATGTAATGATCTGAATAAAAACTATACTTCTGTAACTCAAAACATTCTGAAAAATTAGGACAATGTAAAAAAATTGTATCTTAATAATATTTTAAAAATTAGAATCTTATCACGTTCTAGTAAAAAGTGTAAATTCTAGCACTAGGCGCAAAAGTTTTTGTTTTTTGCACAGAATCAATTCAACTATCATTCAAATCATTCCAAAGGCTTTACTTGGGAAAAATTATAATTAAAATATAAAAACACAATCTTTACAGTATCAATAATCATGTCATCACACTAAAACATAAAATGGATAACTATTGGGTTATCTCCCAACAAGGTCTTTCTTTATAGCCATTAAGATAGGCTTGGGATATTAATGATGCTCACATAAAGGACAAGAATTGAAGCACAAATAGAGAATCATATAGCACGTAATTAACACATTTAAGTTTAACTCTCTTCCTATGCATAAGCATTTTATAGTTAAACGAATTATCAAGACAAGCAATAACTAGCACATGCAAATAGGAAGAATGAAGCACTAATAATTTCAACACAAAGATACTCCCTCCTTACCGGTTTATAGGGCTCAACTCAAAAATCTCACCAACCAAGATAGATGATGAGTGGTGGAAATAGTTTGATAAAGGACTCAACTAATGCACTCGTTTTCCTCAAAAACTTGTGTTTTCCAATGAATTAATTGCAATGCATGCATGTGCGACCAATAAATAACTAAGAACTTTTACATGCATTGGTGGATTTTTATTTAATCCTTGCATGTAGTGATTTAATGCACCTCGATATCTGAGTGTGTGATGGGAAACCATACAAATGAGACTTATAAAACGGAAGTTTTGAGATAAGCCCTATAAATCGGAAAGGAGGTAGTGTGTAATTTAGTGACATGAGGATTTTTATAACCATATTTGCCTCTCTCAAAATAGTTGCTTGTAGGATCATATTCAAATTCAAAAATATATCTATCACATAACATATTATCAACATGATCCACATACATGCAAAGTTTATACTCTTCCAAAATAGTGGGATTAACATCAATTAAAGCCATGACCTCTCCAAACCCACTTTTATCAAAAAAATCATAAGATTGATCATTCTCCAAAGTGGTGATATCATTATTACCTAATGTTGACGCTCTTCCAAACCAACTTTTAATACTATTGAAAATTTTATCATCAATAATAGATTCATTATGAGGCTCAGAATTCTCAAGATCAAAAGAAACATCATGATTATCACCCCAATCATGTTCATTAGCACAATTAATATTCATGGGATTTATACTAACAACATTGCAATCATGCTTTTCATTTAATAAAAGTATCCCGGCAGAACTTTATTTTATCACTTCTTCATTGTTAGCTATTGGTTTCGATATGCAGCAAATTTGAAAAGATTAGCAAGCAAATGAGGATCTATATATCTTCATTTTTATTTTTATTTTCTGTTTTGGTGTGTCAATGATAAGCATAGCATAACTACGCAAATAAAAAGTAGAATAAGTGTCGGTGTACTAGAATAGGGGTACCCTAGTACCCCGAACTTGTGCACGGGCAGTTGCAGCACCCCGCGGCAAGGCTTGCCGGGCGAACGCCAAGATCCTTCGTGGTTCCCTTGGAGCCATTCAAGAACAAAGTATTTAAGCTCAGGAGACAAGGCCCCGGCAAGAGGAGCTTGCCGGGAAGGCCAACCGAGGCACTCCAAGGAACTTGCCGCGACGCGCCACGCGCTCCGGCAAGGCAACAAGGCCCCGGCAAGAGGAGCTTGCCGGGAAGACCAACCAAGGTACCTCGAGGCCCGGTGAGCGACAAGCATCCGGACCCGACAAGATAACAGCAGCGGCAAGGCGCTTGCCATGGCAGGCGGCCACTCTGTGCCCACGCTCCAGCGCATCCACCAACGTGTCGCTCTGGGGGCCTCTCCAGGCGCGCGTGGCGGGAGGCTGTGCAGCCAGCGGTGCGCAGTGGCATGCGAAGCTGACAAGATCGCCATCGTGGCGAACGGTGGCGCCCCTAACGGTCCTTTTCTGCACTGTTTGGGCGACTCAGACGGGCATTTAATGCCCTTGTCCCCTGCCGTCAGGGTTAGGTAGGGTGCACTATACAAGTAACTGTACCAACCACCTCACTTTTTACATTTGTACCCTTCTCTGCGTTGCCACCTGTCGGTGACCCCTTTAGCGTATAAAAGGAGGCCCATGCGCAACGTAGAGGGGGTTCGCGAGGTTCGACTGGTTCGGAACCCAGAAAAACACTACGCTCTCTCTCTGGAGCAAGAACACAAGATAATCAAACAAGCAGCAGTAGGAGTGTTATCTCTCCGGAGAGCTCCGAAGCTGGGTAAACTGCTCGTGTGCTTCGCCTCGATCTGCTCTTCGTGTGATCTCCGCCCCCCGCCGAACCGAAAGGGGCTCGGTCCGCCGGCCCCATAGGTGTTCGTGGATCAGTTTCCCCGACATCTTTGGCGCGCCAGGTAGGGGGCGTCGAGATTGTGTGAACCTGATCCGGTGTTCACACGAGCTAGATCTTCATTCCCTTCATCAACATGCCACCGAAGAAGAAGACTTCGGCGGCAGCCGCTCCGTCCACGTCACTTCCGCCACCGTTGGAGCAAACGGGTGGTGGAATGGACGCCGGCGGAAGAATGGACGTCGACGAGGAAGCTTATGATGCTGCCAGGTCCAAGGACAAGGCTGCACAAACCTCGGCGACTGTACATGTTCCGCGCCACTCTCAGGAGGCGCAAGACCAACAGCGTCATGGCACTCGCAGTGCCATACGCATGATAGGCCAAGACCAAGCTGGTGGATCTCGGGGCGCTCAAGACCAGCATGCACGCCAGCGTGCTGGCACGAGCGGGGCACGGTCGCCTGGACGGGATACTGCTCCTTCTAACATAGTTAGAAGTCCGAGCACGTCCCGCTCCTCGCGCCGTCCGCCACTGCCACCCACCACTCCAGCAGAAGCTTTGGCGCGAGCTCAACTGCTCCTAGATTACCCTCCGACGTCGGACAAGATCGACGAATGGAGGGCCACCATTCAGAGTCTCATCGGCTACGCCAACGGCGACACTCCACGGCGGCCGAGCGCGTCGCCGCCGCGGCAGGGTTGCCGGGCGCGAGCCGGTGGCGACGAAACGGGTGGAGGTGCAACTACCATGCAATCACCACCCCGAAGGCCAAGATCGCCGACTCGCCGGATCCACCTCGACAGCGACTCCACCGCATCGTCGGATCCACGAGCTCGTCGCGATCAGCGCCAAGTTCTTCATGATCGACAACAAGAAGACGCTCGAACTCGCATCGAGCGCCGAAGAGAAGCGCGACGTCAATCCGACAAGCGCGCTGGGCCCTCTGTTGACATGCATGCGCCAGGGGAACCAGGCGATCTGCCGTACGCGGTAGGTTGCCCTGCGTTCACTCGTGAGCTGCGGCAAGTCCAGTGGCCCAGCACGAAGAACTTCAAGCCAGACGTACCGGAGAAGTACGACGGCAAGACGCATCCGTCGGAGTTCCTCAGCATCTACACCATTGCGGTGCAGGCTGCCGGGGGACGGGATGACAAGATCCTTGCCAACTACTTCCCGCTGGTGCTCAAGCCCAACGTCAGATCCTGGCTCATGCACTTGCCGGACAACTCCATATCCTCTTGGGCTGATCTGTGCCATCAGTTTGTCGGCGCCTTCACAGGCGGACACAAGCCTCATGGCCAGGAGAGTGATCTTCATCTGCTCGCCCAGAAGGAAGGAGAGCCCCTGCGCAAGTACATTCAGAGATTCAGCAGTGTGCAGCACAACATCCCAGACGTCCACCCTGCCGCGGTGATCAGCGCGTTCCATCAGAACGTGCGAAACCGCAGGATGCGGGAGGAAATGGCGATGTGCAAGATCAGGGACGTCAGTGAGTTATATGCACTGGCCGACAAGTGTGCACGTGCTGAGGAAGGGAGGAGACTCCCCGGAGAGAATGTAGGAGCGGGAGGATCTGACAGTGAAGATGCTGCCCCGGCAAGGAAAAACCGGCGGCGGAACAACAGGAAGAGGAAAGGCAAAGAGGTGCTAGTTGTTGAGCAGTCCGGCAACGGTGGTGGCGCCAAGAAAGCCAAAGCTGGTGACTCCGGCAAGGAGGTTGCCGCGGAGGTGGCGGTCGCCGACAAGCAGGACGGCACCAACAAGCAGTATTGCAAGATCCACCGCACCAAGGGCCATGATCTCCAGAGCTGCAAGAAAGTCGAGCAGCTTGTTGAGCAACAGAAAGCTGAATACGAGCGGCGCGACAAGGAGAAGGCCCAGGAAGGTGCTGGGGGATCCGGCAAGAAACGTCCCGGCCGAGGAGGACGCCGCGGCAAGGCCAAGCAGCGGCAAGGAGACAGACCTCCTCGCGGCCGCGACAAGGATGAAGATGACGACGACGATGAAGACATGGATGATGAGGAGACTGATGAGCAGGAGTTCCAGAAAGCCACAGAGGTCCTGTGCGTTGACGGTGGTGCTTCTCTGCATACCTCGCACCGTCAGCTCAAGCAGTGGGTGCGGGAAGTTAATGCAGCAGAACCACCCGTCGAGTCACGCAAGCCTCTGAAATGGTCCAGCACGCCTATCATCTTTGATATTGAGGACCACCCTGATCGCATAACTGCGGTCGGGTGCTTGCCGATGTTGGTTTCACCAACAATCCGCAACCTCAAGGTCACTAAGATGCTAGTTGACGGCGGGGCCGGCTTGAACCTGATCTCCTCCGCGGTGCTCCAGAAACTCCAGATCCCTGACAGCGAGCTCGAAGAGACCGGTACATTTCAAGGAATCAACCCGGGAAGGAGCAAGCCGAAGGGAAAGATCACGTTGCCGGTAACATTTGGCAGCGAGCTGAACTTCAGGACTGAGAGGGTCACGTTTGATGTTGCTGACTTTCCATTACCTTACAATGGAATCCTTGGCCGTCCGGCACTCGCCAAGTTCATGGCAGCCTCTCACTATGCGTACAACGTACTGAAAATGCCAGGCCCGATAAGTGTCATCTCTGTCCCTGGCGACAAGAAGGATGCTCTTATCTGTGCCGACAAGATCTACCGGGAAGCAGCAGCCGCAGCAGAACGCAAGACACTTGCCGCTGAAGCTCCCGGGGGGAAGAAGAAGACCAAGTCCGGCAAGAGCTCTGATGCCCACTCCGGCAAGCGCACCTCTTCGGAGTGCTGCGCTACCGTCGAGGACGCACCATCGAGCTCCACCGGCAAGTGTAAGAAGGCAATGGCAGCTCCACCTGAGACCAAGAAGGTGTCCGCCAAGGAGGACGGCACTGGTGGTACCTTCACCATCAGCGCCACTCTTGACCCCAAATAGGAAAGCGCGCTCGTTGCTTTCCTGCGGGCGAATGTCGACGTGTTTGCGTGGCAACCGTCTGATATCCCCGGTGTTCCCAGGAAAGTAATTGAGCACCACCTTGCCGTCTGTCCTCATGCGCGGCCCGTCAAGCAGAAAGTCAGGAAACAGGCAGTGGAGCGCCAAGAATTCATCGCAGAAGAAATCAAGAAGTTGGAAGCAGCAGGCCTTGTCAGAGGAGTGCTCCATCCCACGTGGTTGGCCAATCCTGTTGTCGTGCGCAAGGCTAACGGGAAATGGAGGCTTTGTATTGACTTCACTGATGTTAATAAAGCTTGTCCCAAAGACCCATTTCCCTTGCCGCGCATTGACCAGATTGTTGACTCCACAGCCGGATGTGATTTGCTTTCATTTCTTGATGCATACTCAGGATACCATCAGATCTTCATGGCAGAAGAGGATGAAGAGAAAACCGCATTTATCACCCCGTGTGGCACGTACTGCTTCGTACGGATGCCTTTCGGTTTGAAGAATGCTGGTTCAACATTCGCAAGGGTAGTCCACCACGCTTTTGAGCCGCAGATGCACAGAAATGTGGAAGCCTACATGGATGACATAGTGGTCAAGAGCAAGAACAGGGCGACCCTGATTCAAGATTTAGACGAGACATTTGCAAATCTGCGCAAGATCAACCTCAAGCTTAACCCCGAGAAGTGCGTGTTTGGAGTCCCTTCCGGCAAGCTTCTCGGGTTCTTCGTGTCTCAGCGGGGAATTGAAGCCAATCCCGACAAGATCAAGGCCATTGAGCAGATCGAAGCACCAAAGCGCGTCAAGGATGTACGAAGGCTTGCCGGTTGCGTGGCTGCTCTCAGCAGGTTTATCTCTAGATCTGCTGAGCGCGCCCTGCCATTTTTCAAAATTTTGAAAAAGGCAGGTCCAATAAAATGGACTCCGGAGGCGGAGGCTGCGCTGCAGGACTTGAAGAGATACCTGTCCTCCACTCCAACACTTGTCGCACCTAAGCCGCAAGAGAAGTTGCTGCTGTATATAGCGGCAACCAATCAAGTGGTTAGTGCTGCGTTAGTGGCGGAGAGGGAGGCAGATGATGAGCCAGCAACCACGGCAGATGCATCCAGCGACAAGCAGGGGGCTTCGCCGACAAGCTCTGGTCCCGACAGAGATGGATCTGCGCAGGAGCATGATAAGATGCAGAAGAGAATGGTGCAGCGTCCAGTTTACTTTGTCAGTTCCCTTCTACAGGGGGCTAGATCAAGGTACTCTGGTGTGCAGAAGTTGCTTTTCGGCCTCCTCATGGCCTCGAGAAAGCTGCGCCATTACTTCCAAGCACATGAGATCACAGTCGTCACTCGCTTTCCGCTGAAGAGGATACTGCAAAATCCAGAAGCGACAGGCAGGATTGTCGAGTGGGCGCTGGAACTGTCAAGCTTTGGCCTCAAGTTTGAGAGCACTTCAACTATCCAAAGCAGAGCATTGGCAGAGTTCATAGCAGAATGGACGCCAACACCAGATGAAGAAATTCCAGAGACGAGCATCCCCGTCAAAGAGGCAAGCAAAGAGTGGCTGATGTACTTTGATGGTGCCTTCTCGCTGCAAGGCGCCGGTGCGGGCGTGCTGCTTGTCGCGCCCACCGGAGAGCACCTCAAGTACGTAGTCCAGATGCACTTTCCCAAGGAGCAAGCAACCAACAATACTGCAGAGTATGAAGGATTGCTTGCCGGTCTCAGAATCGCAGCAGACCTTGGGATCAAGAAGCTCATTGTCAGGGGTGACTCACAGCTTGTCGTCCGCCAAGTGAACAAGAACTACCAGAGTCCATTGATGGAAGCATATGTTGATGAAGTGAGGAAGCTAGAAGAGCACTTTGACGGCCTACAGATGGAGCATATCCCAAGAGCTCAGAATGACATTGCTGATGGCCTGTCAAAGTGCGCCGCACTAAAGTTACCTGTGGAACCAGGGATCTTTGTGCTCAAGTTGACTCAACCATCCGTAACACCATCAACTGGACAAAGCAAGAAGAGGAAGTTGGTTTCTGGTGACTACTTTCCGGCAGAGCTCCCCGAAGCCGCCGCCAAGAAAGTCCCCAAGATCAACACCAAGGATGCTGAGGGGCAGTCTGCTCCGGCAAGCCTTATGGTTTGTTCCGTTGAAGCAGACGCTCCCGACAAGTTTTGCTCCGGCAAGCTTGCCGGGGAACATCAAGCTCCGGCAGGGCCGCAAGTCCTTGCCGTAGAAGCGGATGTTCCCGCAGCAGCAGATGTGCCTTTAGTCCTTGTTGTCGAGCCACAAGCTCCAGCATGGGCACAGCAGATTGTCCATTTCCTTCAGACAGGAGAACTTCCCGAAGAGCAAGAAGAAGCGGAAAAAGTAGCCCGGCAGTCAAGTATGTACCAGTTTGTCGATAGCATACTGTACAGAAGAAGACTCAACGGTGTGAAATTGAAGTGTATTTGCCGGGAAGATGGACAAAAGCTGTTGGCAGAGATACATGGAGGCATATGTGGCCACCACATTGGCGCAAGAGCACTTGCCGGCAAAGCTTTCCGGCAAGGTTTCTTTTGGCCGACAGCCCTCCAGGATGCAACTGCACAAGTAACCAAGTGTGAAGCGTGCCAGTTCCACTCCAAACAGATACACCAGCCAGCTCAAGCTCTCCAGACGATCCCTTTATCCTGGCCATTTTCGGTCTGGGGGCTCGATATCCTCGGCCCTTTCCCCCGAGCTGTCGGGGGCTTTGAGTACTTGTACGTCGCAATCGACAAGTTCACAAAGTGGCCGGAAGTGCAGCCAGTGAGGAAGGTGACAGCACAGTCAGCAGTCAAGTTCTTCAGGTCAATTGTTTGCCGTTTCGGGATCCCTAACAGGATCATCACCGACAACGGCACGCAATTCACGAGCCGCACCTTCATGCAGTACGTCCAAGACCTTGGCGCCAAGGTCTGCTTCGCTTCTGTTGCTCATCCGAGAAGCAACGGTCAAGCAGAGAGGGCAAATGCTGAAGTGCTGCGCGGGCTCAAGACCAGAACTTTCGACAGGCTGCGCAAGTGCGGAAGAAACTGGATCGAGGAGCTGCCGGTGGTTCTTTGGTCGATCAGAACGACGCCAAATCGAGCCACTGGCCAGACGCCTTTCGCTCTAGTCTATGGAGCAGAGGCAGTTCTCCCCACGGAACTCGTATACGGATCGCCTCGAGTGCTCGCTTATGATGAGCTTGAGCAAGAACAGCTGCGACAAGACGACGCGCTGCTCCTTGAGGAAGATCGTCTTCAGGCTGCTGTACGAGCTGCTCGATACCAGCAAGCTTTGCGCCGCTACCATAGCCGCAAAGTTAAGGCCAGAAGCTTCGAGGAAGGCGACCTTGTTCTTCGGCGCGTTCAGTCCGCCAAGAATTCCAACAAGTTGACGCCGAAGTGGGAAGGCCCTTATCGGGTGAAACGAGTCACAAGGCCCGGCGCTGTCCGCCTTGAGACCGAAGATGGCATTCCGGTGAGCAACTCCTGGAACATAGAACATCTTCGTAAGTTTTTCCCGTAGGGCGCGGTTGCCGGAACCCGTTCCGGCAACCACCTTTTGTACAAGTCTTGCCGCTGTTGCATGTAATCCTTTGTACAAAGCCGGGCGCAGATCCCGTGCATAAGTAAAACCCCATGTGCTCCGCACAACTTGTCCATTTCATGCATTAGTTTCTTTCTTGCATGCGTTATCTGACACTTTGTGCAGCACCTACATCCGGTAAGCAATAACGAGCCGAAGGGCTCCATATCATTATTTTCTCTTCTTTCTTCTTTTTCAACAAAGGAAAAGAAGGTTCCCTCGCACACAAGTTTGCCGGGGGGAAGGAGAAGATTGTGGTATGGACCAGGCGTCGTTCAAGCAAAGTTTTGCCTTGCCGGGAAGCAAACGACAGAAAAGCTAAGTTGCCAAAGTTTGAGCAATCAGTTTTTAAATTTTTGAGTTATCTTCCTCGAACGACCCTGCTTTGTATGGAAAACCTGTGCGCGGAGGAACCAACTCGTGGCTAGTTGCGCCCTTACTTTGTTTCGAGTCCGCTCAACAACTTAAGTGTGCTGCATCTAGTCGCGACAAGGTTTCTTGTCGGAAGCAGCGCCGCCAGCAGGCTGCTGACGTTCCGCACTCAGCGCTCGCGGCTCGGGTGCCTGCGCCGACAAGTTCCCTAGAAGCGTAGGGTAAAAACATACAAAGGAAGGAATCTAGTAGAGGAAATAACATAGCAATTGATAACAGAAATAAAGTTATATTACAAGATAACTTGTCGCAGCTCTAACAGACTGTTTTCATAACATGATTAGCAGCGACAAGGGAAAAGAAGAAATGGGCGGCCTAGTCTACGCGATCGCCCTCAACCCTCTTGATCTCGCTCACCTTGTCCACAATGGGTGCGACAAGGGCCTTGAGTGCGTCCCGATCGGCGTCTGGCGGCAAGGACTTGAGGACGTTGGTGAAGCTGAGGCCTGGATTGCGGAAGGCCACCTTCATCAGCACCTTTTGGAGAACCCCGGCGCAGATTTTGCGTGACTCGTCGGCCAGCTGCTTTGGGATCTTCTCCCGGAGCCGCTGGAGTGCCGTCGCCACGCCCTTAAAGAACAGACTGAGCTTGGCGCTGGGTTGGAGATTCTCGTCGGAGGGATACCCAAAGTCCTCCATCCCCAGCTGCGCCAGCTCCTCGTCGATGACTGCGGCAATATTCACCAGACCCTCGGTCCAGTGCTCCACAGTATCTCTGAATGAGTTCTGGGTAACTGCGATGCTCTCCAGCAGCGCCGTGTCAGCCTTGACCTTCTCCGACAAGGTCTTCTCCCGCTCCTTGGCGGCCTCCAGCGTCTGCGTCAGCGTGGCCAGCTTCAACTCCAGGTCCGCATTGGAATCCTTGGCGGCGCTGAGCTCCTTGCCCCTCTCAGCGAGAAGACCTTGCAGCTCACCGTGGGCGGCAGCATCCTTCTCACGCTCACGCTTGAGCGCGGCAAGCTCCTCGCCGCTCTTCCCAATGTTGGCCTCCAGCTGCGCCACCTTCTCCTCCAGCTCTTTCTTGGCGGCCTCTGCGATTGCGGCAGCGTCCTTTGCTTCCTTGAGCGCCCTGCCAAGTGCTTGCTCGCGATCGGCGAGCTCCTCCTCGTAGCAGTCGAGGTTGGCCATCTGCTGCACCAATTCGCCTTCTCGCGCGGACTGCTTCTCGGCGGCCAGCCTTTGTTCCTCCTCAGCTTCGGCCTTCTCGAGAAGGAAGGCCGTGCGCTCCTCGGCGAGTCGCTCCCGCTCCTGTGCCAGGGACCGAAGAGCTTCTTGATTGTGGCCCCGGAGCTCCTCCGCGCGCTTCTCCATATCAACTCCCGCCTTCGCGACAAGCGCTTCCCGGGAAGCCAGCTTGGCTTGCCGTGTGCGGTAGAGTGACAGCAGCTTCCGCAGCAGCTGCTCCTCCTCAGGCTCGCCACTACTGCTGCTGGGCGCGTCGACCAACGACAGTCCAGCGGAGGCGAGCACCTCCTCATCGAAAGTTTCCCCCTCGACCGGCGCCCTGGAGCTCGACGCCCAGGGTAGCTTGATGAAGATATCGTCGTCGGCCTTCAAGTAGGCGTCGGGCTGGGGCTCCTCGGAGCCCGGCTCCGCAGCAGCGGCAGAGGGATCGGCGGTCGTCAGTGCGATCGCCCGACCCCTCGCCGGCTTCTGCGGCGGCAGCCTTGGCGGCCTCCTTGCCGGCGGTCTCATCAGCACCGGCCCCTTCCTCGCCGGTGCCCTCTGTCTCCATTGGCTCAGCAGCAGATGGGTCTGAAGAACGAAGAAGGGAGAAAAATCAATCAAAAATCCAAGAGAAGAAAATCAGAAGAAGAAGAACCCAAGGGAAAGTTTTTGGACAAGTGAATTACTTGTGCCAAGATCTGCAGTTGCGGTCTTGGCCGCTGCAGGATCGACGGTGTTGTCCCTTGCTGGAGAACTGCCCCTTGCCGGAGAGTTCTCCCTTGCCGGAGAGCGCTCCCTTGCCTGGGACTCTTCCCTTGGCGGCGTAGTCGAAGCAGATGGCACTTCGGGACCAGCTTCCGGGCACTCCTGATGTGGCTGCTCTGCTCCTACACAAATCAACAAGCAAGATATCAACAAAGGAAAAAGCACTCATGCGCGCCTGACAGCAGAAAGCTAACTATGAACTTATGCTGGGGGCTGCGCTGGGGGCTGCTTTGAGGAGTGGTTGCCGGGTCCGTCAAGGTGGTCTCGGACCCACCCCCTGCTGACACGGTGGGGTCATCTTCGATGACAATCACCGCGGCCTTGGCCCTCTTCACCGCTCTCTGGGCCAGCGTCCTGAAAAGAAAGGAGTACAGATTGAAGCAAGTCAGATACAAGATAAAAATAGCAAAATTGAAGAACTACAAGAGCACCAAAGAAACTTACTCTTCTTCCTCCTCGTCGGAGCTGAGCGCGGAAAGATCGAAGTCCGGCTCCCCTCCGGTGTGGCAAGGTGGAGGAGTAGGATCCCTTGCCCGCTTGGCGGGGGCGGTGGCGGTGGCCCGGGAAGATCCCGCTCCAGTTGCCGCTGCTGCGTGAGGCGCTCCCGCAGCAACATTGCTTGCCGCGGTAGAGTGTGTCGCACGGCTCGGCGGCTGTTGACCCGGCTGCCGCCCCGCTACGTCCGCGGCCCTGCGAAGACGCCTTCTTGGCGGGGCCGGGGGCTCCGCCTGTGGCAAGCTTTCTGAAGGCTCGGGATCTTCCTTGCCGGCCTCGCTCGGCTCAGCTTCAGAACCGGCAGGCTCTTCCTCGCCAATGAACTCCGCGCGCTCGGCGAGGTTTGCCGCCTCCGCCTCCTCCACAGTGAACCCGAACACGCCCGCGGCAGCTGCGACCGCAACCTCTTCCGCCCTAGTGGCGATGCGCTGCAGCTCCTCGTCGGTGGTGTCACGGGTGAGGCTCTTCTGCTCGTCAGTGTGGACCGGCACTTCTTCCAAGTTGTCGAAGAACGCTTGCACGACGTCATCCGCAGGCTCTTGCCAAGTTGGAACGATTCCGTGTGAATCGCACAACGGCATCATGGCGCGGATCCGGTCAAGCGAAGAATTATTGCACAATGGAACAACGCCCCTCGGCAGCGTGAATGGGTGCTGGGGATCGCGTTTCAAAAACTCCAGGAGCATTGCATCCAGCTCCATGACGGTGAAGTTGTAGTTGAGGCCCGGCCGCAGCCTCATGATGTCCGCCGAGTTCTTGAATTCCCAGGCGGGCCTCCCCCTCTCCTGCAGGGGGGCGATGCGGCGGCGGAGGAAATCTGCGCCTACAGCGCCTACAGTGAGCCCGGCAAGCCTGAGGCGAAGGATCCTAGTAATGGCGATCTTCAGCCTCTCGTCTTCCGGGGCCATGTTGCTCCAGTCATTGCCGCGCACTATTGGAGCTTGGCGCACGGCGGTGAAGGGCTGCGGATTCTCCTCGATGATCCAGCACCACTCCGCTCTCCACTCCTCCCACTTGCTGCGGAGCTCACCCTCCAAGTACGCCTCCTTCTTGCCGACTCTCGAGATCCAGGCGATCCCTCTGGCAAGCAGCTCTCCTCTCTCTACCCGAGGCATGAAGAAGTGGCGGAAAAGGGCAACATTGGGGTGGACTCCGACAAAGTTTTCGCACAAATGTGCGAAAACTGCCATGGTCAGAACAGCGTTGGGGGTGAAATCAAGGAGGCGGAGGCCGTAGGTGTTCATGATATCGCAGAAGAACTCCGAGAAGGGCGGGCAGATCCCGCAATAGAAGAACAACGCAAAGAATGGGTACCCGTTTGGAGCCAGTCCCGAAGCAGCGGCAGGGAGTACCCTCGTGCGCGGATGCGCCCGCATCTCCGTCGCCCAAAAGAGGTAGAAGTACTCCCTCAGCTCCTTCGTGCCGAGCTGGGGGGAGAAGATCGCCCGCTCCTTCCGCAGCGCCGCGAGCCGCTGCGCCTCGGCCGACTTCACACCCTTTCCCTTGTCGGCTTTCGGAGCCATGGCGGAGGTGGTGGGGGAGGTCGACAGCGTTGGTGATGCTGGTGGCAATGGGGGGCGGAGCGCTGCTCTCTCGGCTTCGAGAAGAAGGGGGAGGAGCGGCGGAGGTTCGTGAAGATGGAGTAGTAGCAACCAGCAAGGGGGAACGAACTGCCCCTGTTTCCTCTTCTTATAAAGAGGGACGGGGCGGACGTTTCACCCTTCCGAATAAAGAACCACCCACGATCTCTCCCACGACGCCGCATTCAACGCGTGCCGTTAGGGGAGAGCATGGTGGATACGGAGCGAGATTCGGCGTGGCCCAGTCCGCGTGTGCCCGTGCCCTGTCTTGGGCCTGGCCCAACAGCGCTCGGCACCGTGTCTGGCCCAGGCCCGGGGGCTCCTGTCGGTGTACTAGAATAGGGGTACCCTAGTACCCCGAACTTGTGCACGGGCAGTTGCAGCACCCCGCGGCAAGGCTTGTCGGGCGAACGCCAAGATCCTTCGTGGTTCCCTTGGAGCCATTCAAGAACAAAGTATTTAAGCTCAGGAGACAAGGCCCCGGCAAGAGGAGCTTGCCGGGAAGGCCAACCGAGGCACTCCAAGGAACTTGCCGCGACGCGCCACGCGCTCCGGCAAGGCAACAAGGCCCCGGCAAGAGGAGCTTGCCGGGAAGACCAACCAAGGTACCTCGAGGCTTGGTGAGCGACAAGCGTCCGGACCCGACAAGATAACAGCAGCGGCAAGGCGCTTGCCATGGCAGGCGGCCACTCTGTGCCCGCGCTCCAGCGCATCCACCAACGTGTCGCTCTGGGGGCCTCTCCAGGCGCGCGTGGCGGGAGGCTGTGCAGCCAGCGGTGCGCAGTGGCATGCGAAGCTGACAAGATCGCCATCGTGGCGAACGGTGGCGCCCCTAATGGTCCTTTTCTGCACTGCTTGGGCGACTCAGACGGGCATTTAATGCCCTTGTCCCCTGCCATCAGGGTTAGGTAGGGTGCACTGTACAAGTAACTGTGCCAACCACCTCACTTTTTACATTTGTGCCCTTCTCTGCGTTGCCACCTGTCGGTGACCCCTTTAGCGTATAAAAGGAGGCCCATGCGCAACGTAGAGGGGGTTCGCAAGGTTCGACTGGTTCGGAACCCAGAAAAACACTACGCTCTCTCTCTCTCTGGAGCAAGAACACCAGATAATCAAACAAGCAGCAGTAGGAGTGTTATCTCTCCGGAGAGCTCCGAAGCTGGGTAAACTGCTCGTGTGCTTCGCCTCGATCTGCTCTTCGTGTGATCTCCGCCCCCCGCCGAACCGAAAGGGGCTCGGTCCGCCGGCCCCATAGGTGTTAGTGGATCAGTTTCCCCGACAATAAGTAAATGATAGTGTGTGTGTGTGTGAAGGAACCGTGAGTTGTTTGATAAATCTCCCCGGCAACGGTGCAAGAAATTCTTTCTGCTGCTTGTGAGTTGCATTGGGTTTTTCCTGAAGAGGAAGGGTGAAGCAATATAGTAGCGAACAATATTTCCCTCAGTAGGGAACCAGGATTATTGAACTAATAGGAGATCCACACAAATAACTGTGATAGTACCTGCACACACAAGAGCAAATACTCGCACCCAATGCGGGCAAGAGGGTTGTCAATCCCCTTGTACTCGTTAATTGCAAGGATCAAGTCTGATAGTAGGTGATAGATAAATTGCAAAGTAAAATAAAAGTAAATAAATTACAGTAAGGTATTTTTGGTTTTAGTAATATGATTAAAATAGACTCGGGGGCATAGTTTTCACTAGAGGCATCTCTCTCATAAAAATAGCATACGGTGGGTAAACAAATTAAGTCAATTGATAGAAAAACGCATAGTTAATAACGTTATTCATGGCATGATCATGTACATAAGCATTATGTCTGTGCCAAGTAGACTGACTCCTTCCTGCATCTACTACTATTACTCCCCTTCGAGAGCGCTTCTATCATAAACCTTCAATTCATTGGATCCCAACAAACGCACCGTGAAAGAAGATTACGTCAAATAGAATTCCGTGAAGAACATTGTATTGAAGATCAAAGAGAGAGAGAGAGAGAGAGAGAGAGAGAGAGAGATCCATCTAGCTAATCACTATGGACCCATAGGTCATGTGGGAACTACTCACACATCATTAGAGGTGTGGCAAGGTTGATGTTGAAGCCCCCTATGAATGATTCCCCCACTGGAAGAGCACCGGCGAAGGCCTCTAGATGGGATCACGGAAGAACAGAGACTTGCGGCGATGGAAAAATTGTTTCAGTGGTGCCTCTGGGAGTTTTCCAATATTAGAGAATTTATAGCATTGGAATTAGATAAGGTGGAGCCACGAGGGGCCCACAAGACATCAGGGTGTGCCTCCCCCTTAGGGCACGCCATGTTACCTTCCTGTCTCCTTGTAGGTCTTTTGATCCTCCCCCAAAGCTTCTAGGGTCTCTTATGTTCAGAAAAAATTGTCAAAAAGTTTTGTCATGTTTGGACTCCGTTTGGATAGGTTTTATGGAAAACCAAAAACAACCAGAAAACAGCAACTAGCGCTAGGCACTAGGTAATAGGTTAGTCCCCAAAAATGATATAAAATTGCATATAAAGTATATAAAATTGACAATATAATAGCATGAAACAATCAAAAATTACTGATGCGTTGGAGACGTATCAGCCAACCTGGGGATGCGCCGTGTGAGCTTGTGGCCCACTCGTAGATCTTCTGGCCTCCCACCAAAGCTTCTAGTGTCTTCTAGTCCAGAAAAATCACTGTAAATTTTCATCTTGTTTGGACTTCATTTGGTATGGTTTTTCTGCCAAACAAAGAAATGAACAAAAAATAGGAATTGGCACTAGGCACTAAGTTAATAGGTTGGTTCCCAAAAATGATATAAAATGGCATATAAAGCATACAAGATTGATAATATAATAGCATGAAACAGTCAAAAATTATAGATACGTTGGAGACGTATCTGAAACATCTCAGCAAAAAGTCACGGTTCGGCTTCACGATCCACATTGTAAAGTGCATCAATGTCGCACGGTGCACACCAAGCAGGGTGTTGAATACAGATTCCTCATAAAATAGAATCATGCCATGCCCAGGGATAACAAAACTTCTAGACTGAATTTAGTCTATCTTTGCAAGCCAATCAGACACTGGGTTCTGTAGGTTTGTGAATGTTCATCAAGGAAAGCATTCCGCTTTTTTATCATCACTGAAATTCTTGTTCAGCTCGGTCAAACATTCATGTGATCCCTTGTTACGCTTGCTAGGTTGCATGAAGATGAGAAATGGGACAATAGTATTGTTGCAATGATAGGCCCCTTATGTTTTGGAGTTTGCTGACATAAATAGTTTGGGACTTATGTGTTCGCTAGTGCACACAGAGTAACGGGTCCCTGGAGTAATCAAGGAGTTTGATGAAAACAACAAAGATAATCTCCATGCGCAACAACGAAGGTTATCACTTAAGATAAATCTAACGAGAGTGACCCCTAAAAATTGTTGAAGTTTAAGCAATTGGTTCAGTGATTATTCGAAGCAAATGACTGTGCTCGAGGAAGAATGAAGACAAAGTGAAGACACGGTATTTATTTCATTGTTCTTCTTCTTTCATTGAGTCATAGGACCACCGTACTATTAGGAGGGGTATAGCATTTTGAAGCTTTGATTCTCTGACCCAAACCTATGAAAGTTGTGAGAGAAATCTCTTTGTGCTCCGAGAAAATACTTGCCAGCAAGAGACTGTGATCTTCTTCGCTGCGAGATATTTGCCTCGGACTGAGGAGTTAGCATTACTTGTTCCTCAAGTAATGTTACAGTTGCTCCAAAATCCGACCATTGAGAATGTGTTGGTTGGCCATTGGCTAGACCTTGTGTCCAAAATGATCATTTCCCATCTGGGAAGGTTGCGGCTATAAATAGCCACCCCGCGCCTGCTTTGTCTGGTGGCTGCTCCATTTGATTTCTGAGAAGATTATTGAGCAACCCCCTCTCTGAGCGATTTGATTTTAAAATCCACTGAGAGAAAAATCCTAGAGTCGAAGAATTAGATAGTGGTTCAGCATCACTGGAATCTAAGTTTAGTATGCTCCGCCTAGTACTCTTGAGAGCTACAAACTCTCTAGACGGTTAGGTGTCAATTTCTTCAGAGACCAAGAGTGATTGTGGTTCTCGAAGAAGAAGTCTGTAAAGGTTTGGAGATCACCTTGAAATATCTACCACGAGTGATCGGCATCGGTTGACGAATTGATTGTCGAGGAGAATGGGGTGAAGAGAGTTTATCTTCCGTGTTAAGTCACAACCCCTCCAACCAGACATAGTCTTTGTGCGGGAGGACGAACTAGTCGAACAAATACCTTGTCGTCATCGAGAACCTTCGGTTACTCTATTACTCAAGTTTACCTTCTTTCACACCCTGCATTTTGTAACGTATCATTTGCATTAAAAAACATGAAAATTTGGACCAACAAAAACTTTTGCATTATTTGGCTTTTATTTGGAGTTGGTTTTCTTTCTGTGATTTTCAAGTGCTCTCTAAAGTCAACCACTCCACTTTATATACTTCATCCCCCTGCCCCAAACTTCTGCCCAATGATCATGCCATGTGTATAGTGCAATATAGTATTTTCTTACAAAAATAAATTGGCCAAAAATTATTTTCAAAATTTAGTTTTCCAAAAACCCCTGAATTGAGGCTTGCACTACAAGTACTTGATTTAGGGTATGAAAAATATTTCAAAAAGTATATTTGAAACCTAATAGATATAGGATTCCCATAAACCACAAAAATATAATTTTAAAAGTTATTTTCCTATTTTATTTAAAAGTTTTTCTTAAGGCCAGAAATGGTCTTTAATAGGGAAAAATTATTTTATTGATTCAAAAATATTTGACAAAAATCAAGGAAACTCTGTGGACATATATTTTCCATATATAAGAGTTTCAACACATGGCCATGTTCAAAATATTGGACAAAACCTCCCAAAACCATTTCTGCCCATTTCAAGGATTTGAAATATTTCTACAGGAAATATTTTCATAAAAATCCAAGAAAATTCTAGAAAGTCACATATACATAATATGATGACATTTCAAAGTTTCAGCTCAATCCAAACTGTTTTGGTTCACAAAAGTGCCCCAAAACAATCTCTGTCCAGATTCAAATTTGAACAACTTTGTACTACCAACTTTCTCTCCTTGACCCCAACTTTTGTGAGCATGTTCACATGACCAAATGAAGCATCCACACTAAGTGGTGCATCAAGGAGAAGTGATTTGCTCAACTAGATCTGCAGAAGTTCATTTCTACAAATATCTAGGGTTTACAAAAGTTGCATTGGCAACTTTGCCCAAATGAGCTCAAAATTGGTGCAAGGCCCTAATTATATGTGACATTTCACCCTGTGGAGTATCATGGCAAATGGAAATCATCTACTTGCCCAAACCAGCATCAAACACCTTCTGCCACTTTACCAAAATCCCATTTTTGGCCTCTTCCACAAATCTCCGTAGGCTCAACTTTCTACCACGACCCCTCCTAGTCCCCCTCTAGCACCTGTGTGCCTTGCTGCCCGAGGAAGCAATGATGAAGGGGGGAGAGCCCCATTATTCTTCTCTGGACAGTGGAATCCTCCCTCTCTCTCAGCCTCCTTCTCTCCCCTCAGCTTTCCAGAGCATCCAAGGCTCTCCCTAGCTTTTGCCCCCGCCCCGTGCAGTTGCCAGACACAAGTGGTCGCGTGAGGACGCGGGAAAACCGTGGACGTGGGAAAACCGTGGACGCGGGAAAACCGTGAAAAAGCAACTGGAAGAGCAGTTGAGGAAGGGATTTATCCGCCCTAGTGCCTCCCCTTGGGGATCACCTATTCTGTATGAGTGCACGGTCATGTCCTTTGGATTGACCAATGCCCCAGCTTACTTCATGTATCTCATGAATAAGGTCTTCATGGAATATTTGGACAAGTTTGTCATCGTCTTCATTGATGACATTCTTGTCTTCTCGAAGACGGAAGAAGAGCACGAGCAACACTTGAGGATGGTTCTGGACAAGCTTCGAGAGCACCAACTGTACGCCAAGTTCAGCAAGTGCGAATTTTGGTTGCATGAAGTTGGATTCTTGGGTCATAAATTGACTGCTGAAGGGTTGTCAGTGGATCCCACCAAAATTCAAGCTGTGACTGAATGGCAAACCCCGAGCAATGTGAAGGAAGTCAGAAGCTTCCTCGGACTCGTGAGATATTACCGCAAGTTCGTTGAAGGATTCTCAAGCATTGCCCGACCCATGACCCAGCTTTTGAAGAAGGACAAGAAGTTTGAGTGGACACCAAAGTGCGAAGAGAGCTTCCAGGAGCTGAAAAAGAGATTCACCACTGCCCTAGTTCTGGCTACACCTGATATTCACAAGGAATTTTTCATATATTGTGATGCCGCGCGAACTGGACTTGGAGGTGTTCTTATGCAAGAAGGCAGAGTCGTAGCATATCTATCCAAATAGCTACGTCCTCATGAAGAGAACTATGCTACTCATGATCTTGAGTTAGCAGCAGTGGTTCATGCCCTGAAGACATGGCGACATTACCTCCTAGGGAAGCGGTGTGAGATATACACGGATCACAAAAGTCTGAAGTATATTTTCACTCAGAAAGAATTGAACATGAGGCAAAGAAGATGGCTAGAGTTGATCAAGGATTATGACCTCAGTGTTCAATACCACCCTGGGAAGGCTAATGTGGTAGCATATGCCTTAAGCAGAAAGGCTTGTTCCTCGAACGCTATGATTAAGGAAAGGCTACCCGCCTTGTAGAAGAACTTGAAAGCTTCAGGTTGGAACTGGTTGTACCAGGATTCTTGGCCAACCTCGAAGTTAGACCTACCTTGATGGATGATATTAAGGAAACACAAAAAGGACACATAAGCATCGAAGGCATCAAGAAGAAGATGAAGCAAGGCAAGGCCCCAGGATTCTCAGAAGATGAGTAAGGAATTGTGTGGTTCGGGAATCGCATTTGCGTACCAACAAGGTTGAGCTCAAGAACTTGATCTTGCAATAAGCTCACGACACCCCGTATTCCATCCATCCTGGAGGGACCAAGATGTATCAAGACCTGAAGGAAAGATTCTGGTGGCATGGCATGAAGAGAGAGATAGCTGCTTTCATCGCTAAGTGTGACGTATGCTAGAGAGTCAAGGCTGAACATCAGCGACCCGCTGGATTGTTACAACCTCTCAAGGTGCCTGAATGGAAGTGGGACAAAGTCGGGATGGACTTCATCACCGGATTACCCAGGTCAAGCAAGGGGCATGAATCCATATGGGTCATTGTTGACCATTTGACTAAGGTGGCCCACTTCATTCCTGTCAAGACGACCCACAAGGAGAACCAGTTAGCCAGTCTCTACATCAACCGAATTGTAAGTCTTCATGGTGTTCCCAAGGAGATTGTGTCGGATAGAGGGACCCAATTTACCTCAAGGTTTTGGAAGAAGTTCCAAGAGGCCATGGGGACCAAGTTGTCCTTCAGCACTGCTTTCCACCCACAGACCGGAGGTGAGACAGAGCGAGTGAATCAGGTACTCGAAGACATGCTTTGAGCCTATGTCTTAGCATATGGAGCTAGGTGGGACGATTGCCTCCCTTGCACCGAGTTCTCCTACAACAACAGTTATCAGTCAAGCCTCCGGATGGCACCATTTGAGGTGTTGTACGGACGCAAGTGTCGCACACCCCTCAATTGGTCAGAGACGGGAGAAGGACTAGTCTTTGGACCCAATATTCTCCATGAAGCTGAAGAGTAAGTCCGGCTTGTCAGAGAGCGTTTGAAGACTGCCAAGTCAAGACAGAAGAGCTACACTGACTCACGTCGAAGAGACATGACCTGCCGAGTTGGAGACCATGTCTATCTCCGGGTCACACATCTCAAGGGAACCCAGCGCTTCCATGTCAAAGGAAATCACGCACCAAGATACATCGGGCCCCAAGATCACTGAATGGCGAGGATAAGTGGCTTACCAGTTGGAACTGCCACCTGAACTATCCGATGTGCACAACGTATTCCACGTATCACAACTCCGGAAGTGTCTCCAAGTTCCAGACAAGCCTGATCTCTACAAGGACGTCAATCCCAAAGCCATTGACCTTCAGCCTAATTTGACCTACCATGAGAGGCTCATCTGCATTTTGGACGAGGCTGAGCGACGCACTCGAAGCCGCACCATCAAGTACTTTAAGGTCCAGTGGAGCAACCACACTGAAGCAGAAGCAACCTGGGAACGTGAAGACTACCTTACATCCGAGTTTCCGTATCTCTTTAAAGCCTAGTTTAGGAATCTCGGGGACAAGATTCTTGTAAGGGGGGTAGGTCTGTCACACCCTGCATTTTGTAACATGTCATTTGCATTAAAAAACATGAAAATTTGGACCAACAAAAACTTTTGCATTATTTGACTTTTATTTGGAGTTGTTTTCTCTCTGTGATTTTCAAGTGCTCTTTAAAGTCAACTACTCCACTTTATATACTTCATCCCCCTGCCCCAAACTTCTGCCCAATGATCATGCCATGTGTATAGTGCAATATAGTATTTTCTTACAAAAATAAATTGGGCAAAAAGTATTTTCAAAATTTAGTTTTCCAAAAACTCCTGAATTGAGGCTTGCACTACAAGTACTTGATTTAGGGTATGAAAAATATTTCAAAAAGTATATTTGAAACCTAATAGATATAGGATTCCCATAAACCACAAAAATATAATTTTAAAAGTTATTTTCCTATTTTATTTAAAAGATTTTTCTTAAGGACAAAATGGTCTTTAATAGGGAAAAATTATTTTATTGATTCAAAAATATTTGACAAAAATCAGGGAAACTCTGTAGACATATATTTTCCATATATAAGAGTTTCAACACATGGCCATGTTCAAAATATTGGACAAAACCTCCCAAAACCATTTCTGCCCATTTCAAGGATTTGAAATATTTCTACAGGAAATATTTTCATAAAAATCCAAGAAAATTCTAGAAAGTCACATATACATAATATGATGACATTTCAAAGTTGCAGCTCAATCCAAACTGTTTTGGTTCACAAAAGTGCCCCAAAACCATCTTTGTCCAGATTCAAACTTGAACAACTTTGTACTACCAACTTTCTCTCCTTGATCCCAACTTTTGTTAGCATGTTCACATGACAAAATGAAGCCACCACACTAAGTGGTGCATCAAGGAGAAGTGATTTGCTCAACTAGATCTGCAGAAGTTCATTTCTGCAAATATCTAGGGTTTACAAAAGTTGCATTGGCAACTTTGCCCAAATGAGCTCAAAATTGGTAGAAGTCCCTAATTATATGTGATATTTCACCCTATGGAGTATCATGGCAAATGGAAATCATCTACTTGCCCAAACCAGCATCAAACACCTTCTGCCACTTTACCAAAATCCCATTTTTGGCCTCTTCCACAAATCTCCGTAGGCTCAACTTTCTACCACGACCCCTCCTAGTCCCCCTCTAGCACCTGTGTGCCTTGCTGCTCGAGGAAGCAATGAAGAAGGAGGGACATCCCCATTATTCTTCTCTGGATAGTGGAATCCTCCCTCTCTCTTAGCCTCCTTCTCTCCCCTCAGCTTTCCAGAGCATCCAAGGCTCTCCCCAACTTTTGCCCCCGCCCCTGCAGTTGCCACACACAAGTGGACGCGTGAGGACACAGGAAAACCGCGGATGCCGGCCAAAGTCGCGCTCTGGAGTGCCTGGCAGAGCACCCGACCGTTGACGCCGCGTCCCCCGACCGCCTCGAGCCTCCCCCGCGTGCCAGTTTGTCACATCCCTAGCTTCACCTTGGCCTTGGACTATCTTGGTTGTTGCATCATGTTTAAATTCAAGGAAAATTGAATTGAGGGAATTCCCAAAGCCTCAGAAATCTTTGAAAATGAGCAAGTTAAAAATTTCTTCAAATGAGCCCAAGGAAATGTTCACTTTAATCCCTGAAAATATTGGCAAGAGGTAAAAATCCAAACCAATATTTTAGGGCATTAAGGGTAATTAATTTGCGCATTTTGAACTAAACCATAATGTATTTGAATTGGCTTTATTTCTGTTATAAAAGAAATACATGTCCAATAATTTTGGAAATTATTGTGGGGCTCTAGAGTAATATCTCTAGTCCATACAATAATTTACAAAAGCAACAAAAATGGTTTAGTTTTAAAACTAAATCAAAACAGAGGAAATAAATAGAAAACAGAAAAGAGAGAGGAGAAAGGAATCTATCTGGCCCACTTACCTGTAGCCGGCCCAACTTGACCAGCCCAGCCCACCTACCTCATCGCTCGTCGTCTTCCTCTGCCAGTAGACAGAGGCGAAGACGCACGCGCGTGCTGGGAGGCCTCCACCTCCTGCTTCGTGCTGGCAGCGTCCCTGCGAGTCTAGCTGCTTTCCTGGAGACGCCACGCTGCCCCCCCCCCCCGACTCTCTCTCGCTCTCTCTCGTCCCCATCCCCTCCCCTGGCTCTCTCCCTCGCACGCACCGAACGTAGCCGCCGCCACCGCTCGCCGTTGCTGCGCCCACTACCATCCCCTCGCCACCTCGATGCATCCAGAAGCTTCACTGCAATGCCCGACGTCTCCAAGCTGACGCGCTCGAGCCCGTACGCGCTGCATCGCCGGCATTGGCTTCATCTTCTTCCTCGGGCTCCGACGAACGTCATCGCCGCTCCGCCATCTGCAGGCCTTCCCCGAGCCCCTTGAGCCTTCCGTCTGAAGCGCTCTGAGCTCCTGCGTCTAACCCCCCTCTTCCCGAGCTCGATTATGCCCCGTAGCCGTCGCCCCCTTGCCGACCGAATCGCGCTGCAGCCTGGCCTCGTCGACGACGTGGCACCGGTGACCAATTGGTCCTGTGCGTGTGTCGTTGCGCTCGTAGCAACGCCTAGTGCCTCTCTAGCCTGCTACTTTTCTCGAAAGCCAGCCGTAGCGCCAAACCTGCCACCACCCAAACTCCGGCCGCCGCCCAAGTGGTCGCCGCCGTCGACCCCGGCCTCCCTGCGCCCAGCTGCGAGCACTCCTAGATGCGGGCGAGCGAGGGCTTCCTCGTGGTTCCCGCGGTGCGTCCAGCCGCCGCCCGTAGCGCGTTCCCGAGCGTCGCCGACGCGTTCGCGTGCTCGCCGGCGTTCAACTCCAGCGTGTTGACGTGGCACCATCGTTAGGGACTAATTACACCGCTAATTAACCCCCTCTCTCACTGACATATGGGCTCCGCGCCCAAATTAACCCTGGGTTTATTCCCTGTTTATTTTAGATTAATCCAGTGGCCCCACGCGTCATCTTTGACCCGGCTGACGTGGCCGTTGACCAGGCCCACATGTCAGCCACACTACCCAGCTCTGTGACACTGACCAGTGGGTCCCACGCATCACGTTTGACCTCGACCGTGCCCCGTTGACCTGCCGATGTCATGATGATGTCAGGCTGATGCAGTAATCCTTTTAGGGAATTTAAATAAATCTTAAATGATTTGTTTAATTCAGAAAATATCCAAACTTTGAAAAATCATATAAAATCAACCGTAACTCCAAATGAAACAAATTATATATGAAAAATGATCAGAAAAATCCAAAGAATATGTTTATGGTATTTTCATGCATGTTATAGCAACTTATATCCTCTGTTTAGGACAATTCAATTAAATGGCATTTAAGAAAGCACATATGGAGTTTGAATTTGAACCTAGTTTTCAAACCAACTCCATTTAACTTGTTGCTAGTTGCATTAGGCCAATCAACAGCATATTGCCATGTCACATTCATGCATCATATTGTTGCATTGCATTGATTGTGTCCTTCTCTGTTTGTCGGTAACCGTCCCCTCTCAGTCGACGATGTTTCCGACAACGTGATCAATGACACCGATGAAGAACTATATTATCTTCAGAAGTGCCAGGCAAGCAAAACCCCCTTGTTCATTCCGATATAATCCCACTCTCTTGCTCCTGCTCTCTTTTACTGCATTAGGACAACAACGATTCAACTGTTACATGTTGCGGTAGTTGAACCCCTTTCCTCTGCATGACATGTCATTGCCATAGTAAATAGATGAAACCCACTGGCATGAGTAGGAGTTGTTTGAGCCCTGATGTGCCTACTCATTCATGCTTGTTTGTCATGCCTGCTACTGCTTAGAGTTCAGTCAGGTCTGATTCATCGGGGATGAATTGGAATGGCGATGAACATGTCCTACTGTGTGTGAGCTAAGTGTGTGAACACCATTTGGTAAAGGTAGCGGTGAGAGGCCATGTAGGAGTACATGGTGGGTTGTCTCATTGAAACCATCCTCAGGAACTAAGTTCTCTGTTTGTGATCCGTGAACAGCCACTACCACTCATTGGGATCCTTAATTGACCCTCTTGACTTATTAACTACCCTAGTCCTCTGTCCAGGAGTTGCAACTAGTTTCTGGTGTTTATAGGATATGTGTTGGCGGCCGTGCGTAGCACTGACCCTAGGGGTGGGCTATGATGCGGTAGATACACCGTGGCATGGTGTAGCGGGCGCCCGTTTGGTGTCTCGGGAACCTTGCACACATCGTTTGGGGCTATGAGTGAAACTCCGGCCGGATCTCCTCGCGGATGGAACCTGAATAGGCGATAAACCTGGACTAGAGACTTGTGTGGTTAGTCAGGTCGTGGCCGACACCCTCGCCAGGCTTCCGCTTGGAGGTTGCCGAGATACATGACGTGTATATGGTGATAAGTGGTGGGAGCGTGTGTGAAGAAGTACACCACTACAGGGTTATCATTATCTATTCGAATAGCCGGATTCCTCGGATATGGAAACTTGTACCCCTTGCATAGTAAATAGACAAGTGAAAGTGGATACCCTAGAACTCGCAAGATAAGCGTGAGTGCTATGGATGGCCTTCTCGTAGGGAGACGGGAGCGGATCCATAGTGGTGTATTGATATGGTGAATATGTGGACTCGTGTGCGCCACCTCAAAAGAGTTACTTGCAGTCGTAGTTTAAGATAGCCACCGAGTCAAAGCTAGGTACATTTGTACTCACGTTTACCTATTTTATATTTTGCAGAGAGACGTCAGTCTTGCTAGTAGATCCGTGTGGACTTCGACGTTTAGCTTGATACCTCAGCTACGATCTTGTGCCCTCGGCAGGATCTAGTAGATAGTCAGGCTTCTCAGCCTTTTTCATTTGTAGATGTCTGTACATGTTAAGCTTCCGCATGTGCTTTGATTTGTATGCTTTGAATGATGGGTCATGAGACCCATGTTTGTAATATCTCGCTCCTCGGAGCCTAATGAATAAATACTTTGAGTCGTAGAGTCTTGTTGTGATGCCATGTTGTATTTGCACATATCGAGCATATTGTGTGTATGTTATTGAAATGCTTGGTATGTGTGGGATCCGACAATCAAGTTTTATCCTTGGTAGCCTCTCTTATGGGGAAATATAGTCTGGTGTTTCCATTGAGCCTTGGTAGTCTGCTACAGCCCGGTTTACCGGAGTCCTGCTAGCCCAGTACTACTGCCCCGGAACACTTAGACTGGCCGACATGTGATTCACTTCATTCCTGTGTCTGTCCCTTCGGGGAAATGTCACGCGGTGACTTCTAGAGTCCTGCTAGCCTGCTACAGCCCAGGTTCCCGGAGTCCTGTTAGCCCAGTTGCTACAGCCCGGATTCACACGCTGATGACCGACATGTTCGATGTTGTTTCATGTATGCATGTCCCCGTAAGTTAGTGCCACTTTGGGTTCACGACTAGTCATGTCAGCCTGGGTTCTCTGTCATATGGATGCTAGCGACACTATCATATACGTGAGCCAAAAGGCGCAAATGGTCCCGGGCCGGGTAAGGTGGCACCCGTGGGAATACCGTGTGTGAGGCCGCAAAGTGATATGAAGTGTTACATGCTAGATCGGCGTGACTTAGGATCGGGGTCCTGAAACAGTCGATGCCCCTCGACGTCCGCTCCACGCCAGCAGGCCGCCCACTTGCTCGCGCGCCCTCCTCTCTCTCCTGCAACTCGTGCCAGAACGCTGCCCCGCTCGGCCAATGCTTGCGCCGCTCCTGTGGCCCGCCCATAGCTCGTCCCGCTCCTCCTCTCTCTCCCTGGCACCCTGAACCACTCCCACGAACACCCCCGAGCCCTCCATTTCCTCTCTAACAGCCACCCGAGCCGATCCCGCGGACACCCGTAGGCCGCGCCTGTGGTGGACCTCGGCCAGCCTATATAAGACGACCCTGAGCCTCTCTCTCACTCCCTGTCGCTCCCCCACACTCCTAATCAACCTCCCGCACCACCCATTTGCCTCCAGAGCTGCCTGAGCTCAAGATCGAGCTCGAGCTCCGCCGCCTCGGCTCGTCGGCGTTCGCGCGGTACAGGCCTCCTCCGCCCCCGTTCTCTCTCGATCTGGAACTGCATGACATCACTGACCCTTTCCCCTCTCTTCCCTACTCTTTTTATAGCCGGTAACGGCCAGATCCACCGGTGCCCGAAGCACCTCCGCTGCGTGACCTCGTCGCTGGCAAACCAGGCTGCTCCGGTGACCAACCCCACCTCCACCTGAATGGCGACACGACGCTGAGCCCAGCAGTGCCCTCGCTCGACCCCGCCGTCCCCTGCATCGTCACCGGTGAGCTCGACGGCCGTCTGGACTCGGGGTTAGGGATGACAAGCGGGCCCCTCCTGTCAGCCTCTCCTCCCATCGCCTCTCTCTCTCGCTGACCCCTGGGCCCCGCCCGTCAGGTTTAAACCTAGCGCGCATGCGTGCACCAGTGCGTTGGGCCGCCTCTCGGACTGGGCGCGCTGCGGCTGCTCTGGCCCAGTTGCACAGTGCTCCTTTTCCTTTTTCTTTTTTGTTAGACTTGCAAAATTTCCACAGGATTAAGTATTCATCCAAATGCAATAATTCCAGTTCCTAAAATCTTTTAAAAATCCCACCTATTTAATGCTATAACTTTCATACATGCCCAACCAACTTTTCTGTGATGTTCAAATTTAAATTCAAATTTGAGCAATTAAATCCTTGTTTGAAAATCCATTACTCTGTCTGTGCAGCTCCAAATCCAGAAATAAGAATTTTCCCCTTCTTAGTTTTAACCATAGTATTTAACAAAAATGAGTTGACATTTTTCTGAGCACTTTGGTTTTTCTGTTTTATTATTGCCTTATTTTATCGTTATTATTTTGCGAAGATAGATTGCCTTGCTGACGAAGGAGTTCGACCAGAAGACTTTGAAGACCCAGAAGACTTTGCTGAGCCAGGCAAGCAGCCCTTTGACCATGTCTAAGAAACCCTTTTTATGCATGTCATATAGCACCATATTGTTGTTGCAACGGAATCATGATGAGGTGGTAACCACCTTGATGGGTTACCTCTGTTACTTCCTTGTTGATTCTTGCATTATGCATGACCCTACCTTCCTATGTGGGTTATGCCGGTGGGAGTAGATAGGATGCTAAAGTAGATGCTACGCAAGAAGGGACAGGAATATGCATGGTGATGGGAGCAAGATTGTTTTCAAAAGTCTTTTCGAAAACCCTGTCGGGTGCCACTTATGCCCGAAGGAGATAATAAGTTGGGTAACCACTTGATGACGAAGTGGTGTACTGAGGCAAGTGTGTGTGTTGTTTTCAAAACGGATCGGTTTAAGTTGCGACCATTATTCCAACCTTACATGCGCAACCACTCTACCCTTATATGGGAAAGGGCATTATTGATTACCTAGGTCGATACTAGCTTGGAGCCCGCATTACTAGTGACAGGAGAGTTGTTGTTGCGCTCTCTCAGGACGGGGTCGTGCTAGGTAGGGCGGCCATGACTGTTTTCACAGGGCACCGGACACACCGTTGGTACCCTGTGCTTGTGGTATGTGATGAATATGGGAGTGAGGCTCCACAATTTTAAGATGTGAAATGTTGGGCACGGGGGTTACTGCCAATCAAGTGGACTCTATGTTAGTGTCGTCTAGGGAAAGATAGTGATCAGGTGCTTACCCCGGGTACCTGAGGTACCGCGGGCCGTGGATGACACGGAAGTTCCCCGGATCTTGTGGGTAAAGTGTGCAACCTCTGCAGAGTGTAAAACTATTCGAATAGCTGTGTCCACGGTCAAGGACAGTTGGGTAACCGCTCTTGGGCTACGTCCACATGTTTACAAACCAGTGTGTGTATGGATAAGTGGAAAGATTTACTTGGGTCAAGTCAAAGGACTTGACATGATTGAGTTGGGTTGGTGCCCACTCCATTTATGTTGATATTTGTAACCAGTCCCTATGGTTACTTGAATTCATATGATGCAAGTTTTGCCAGTTGTTGAACATGTCATAGAACAGTAAAATTAGCTTTCTGCAAAAGTTTACCTATATCCTGCATTGTTGTATCTCGAACCAAAACATGGGTTGCTTGCGAGTACATTCAAAGTACTCATTGGCTTGCCACTAGTTATTTAATTGGTCGGGCATGGAATAACAGGAGTTCAAAGAAGAGTTCTTTGGAGACGAACATGTGAACTAGGACGTTTCCCAGTCAGATTGCCTGTAGGGTTAAGGCAGATGGCATGGGTTCTACTTATCGACGAAGATTTCCGCTGCTTAAGTTTATTTGGTATTCAGCCCTTGTGGCTTTATCTATGTAAGACTTGACCATAATGGTCATAATTCATGTAAGACAGTATGTATGGATGTAAGACTCTTGTTATTCAGCTTCTGTGTGTTCAGTGAGCATTGATCTCTGAGATCACTGTACACGTGCATCCTGTGATCACGACTTATGAGTCGGGGTCCCCACACCTTCGATGCATTTTATTCATGTATTTTACTTTGATGCGTGTTTTAGTTTCCCTTCGGTCATCTGTTGTAGATCTTATTAGTATGTTTGTTGTTTATTCCGCTATTGGGTTCTGAGAGATTTAAGTTTTCTGAAGAAAATTTAAAACTCCCATTCACCCCTCCCCCCCCCCCTCTGGTAGACATACTTCATTCCTACAATTAGGATCAGAGCAAGGTACTCCTTGACTCTGTTCATTTTAGTCTAATGACTTTGGAGTTTAAGTATGTATTTAGTGGACTACAAGTTGCATCTCAAGATTCTCATATTCGATGGGACGGATTATCCCTTCTGGAAGGAGAAGATGTAGATCCGTCTTGAAGCTATAGATGATGACATGTGGAACGTCGTGCACATTGGGTTCACAGTTCTTATTCCTCAAGCGCCTACTGATGAAGAAAATAAGCTCATTTAGCTAGACGCTCAAGATAAAGATGAAATTGGTGGCCATCTATCTCGAGCTCAATTCCTTCGGTACTGACAGTGTGAGACTGCAAAAGAACTGTGGGGTGTCCTCGAAAAGATCAATGAAGGAGTGTCAACTCAAAAGGAAGCTCGGATTGATACTCTTTGGGTGAAGTTCAATTGGTTCAAGCGCATTGGGAATGAAAGCTGTCAGCAAACCTTCAATCGCCTTAGTGACATAACAAATGAACTTCAAGGACTCGGCGCCAAAGACATCACTGACCATGAAGTTGTGAAGAAACTGCTTCGATCCCTTGACACCTCATTTGACATGCTTGTTCTGATGATTCGAGAGCGCCCTGATTTCAAGAGCCTCAACTCTGCTGATGTTACGGAGAGACTGAACACTCATGAAGAACAAGAAGAAGAAAAGAGAGATATGTATGGCTCAACTCAATGCAAAAATCATGCTCTCAAAGTTGTGGTTGATTCCTCCTCCGATGGAAATGCGAAGAAGATTCTGATGATCCATAACGACTCAGCAAAGATCTCGCACTGATCACAAATCGATTCCAATGTTTCCACAAGAAGAGCCAGTTCCAGAAAAGAAGTTCAAGAAACTCTGGAGGTTCAAAATCTTCAAAACCTACCAGAGAATACACCTGTTTCAAGTGCAAAAACCTAGGACACTCATTTCGGACCGCCCTCTCTGGGAAGCTGAAATCCGTGCTAGTGGGAGATATGACTCGAGCAACTATCAAAGCAATGGCAAGAGCAAGAACTACGACTCTGATGATGAGAAGAAAACTAAGAAGTTTTTCAAGAAGAAGGACAGGTCCACCTCAAAATATTCATTAAGATCTTCCTCAAAGAATCCTTCCAAGTCCTCCTCCAACCGCAAGAGTACCTATCGCAAGGCCAAGGCATGAATCGGCAAGGAGATGGTATCTGAAGAAGAAGAAGAAGAAGAAGAAGAAGAAGAAGAAGAAGAAGAAGAAGAAGAAGAAGAAGAAGAAGAAGAAGAAGAAGAAGAAGAAGAAGAAGAAGAAGAAGAAGAAGAAGAAGAAGAAGAAGAAGAAGAAGAAGAAGAAGAAGAAGAAGAAGAAGAAGAAGAAAGAAGAAGAAGAAGAAGAAGAAGAAGAAGAAGAAGAAGAAGAAGAAGAAGAAGAAGAAGAAGAAGAAGAAGAAGAAGAAGAAGAAGAAGAAGAAGAAGAAGAAGAAGAAGAAGAAGAAGAAGAAGAAGAAGAAGAAGAAGAAGAAGAAGAAGAAGAAGAAGAAGAAGAAGAAGAAGAAGAAGAAGAAGAAGAAGAAGAAGAAGAAGAAGAAGAAGAAGAAGAAGAAGAAGAAGAAGAAGAAGAAGAAGAAGAAGAAGAAGAAGAAGAAGAAGAAGAAGAAGAAGAAGAAGAAGAAGAAGAAGAAGAAGAAGAAGAAGAAGAAGAAGAAGAAGAAGAAGAAGAAGAAGAAGAAGAGAAGAAGAAGAAGAAGAAGAAGAAGAAGAAGAAGAAGAAGAAGAAGAAGAATGATCTGCTTTCAAAGAAGAAAATGAGTCTGATGAGGATTCTGACTCAGGCATGGCTGGCATAGCATGCACCTCTTCCCCGGCGACAAATTTCTTCAGCAACCCGTCAAGCGATGATGAAACTCCTGCCTACTGCTTCATGGCCAAAGTATCGAAAGAAAAGGTACCAGTCAAACATCACAAGGTTCACTCCAGTGATCAATATTCTCCTGATGAGCATGACCATGCTAAGTTGATCAAAATTGCCAACATTCAACCAAACTCTCTTGAGTAAATTGAGAAAACCCTCAGGAGGTCCAAAGGGTTGTTGGTTGAGGAGATGTAAAAGAATCAGTCGCTGACCGAAGTGTATGCTACTCTCAAGTCACCAATGGATGAACTCACAACTTATCATGATTTTCTCCAGCAGACCATGAGAGATTGACCTATGATTTCCTGAAAAGGAAACAGGAACTCAAGGCACTAAGAGAGGCTCATGAAGACTTGTTGAGAGGAAAATTCTCTTCTCACCCAACAACTCAAGGAGAAACCTAAAGTGTTCAAGCCACCATGTTTAAAATGTCTTGAAAGAAACAACGTTGAATCTAATGTTGAATCACCTGTGAGTGCTAACCCCTCAATCGAGGAAAATAGTTCTGTTTATGATGAGAATGCTAGGTTGAAGGATCTTCTTTAGACAGGAATGTTCAAATCCCTCAAAGGGTATCAAACCATTTGTGATATTCTGAAGAAATCTATTCTTCACAAAAATTCCCAAAACGAAGGGATCGGTTTCGAAAGGAAACTGAATGATAATGGCACTTACTGGGAACCACATCAATATCCTCAGACTGTGTGGGTTCCTGCAAAGAGCAAAACGCTCGACCCTGCATTACTTTCGGGATATAACTCTCCCATTCCTGAATATCCTAAGGATGATTCCCTGGACAATTATAAGTTGTTCAAAGATCAACATGGTGCAACAATTGCTCGCTATGTTGGACCGAACAAGAGAAATGGCCCCCCAAAGAAAGCCATTAGGTGCCTAAGAAAACGGTTGATGCCCTACCTATTTCTACTCGTCTAACCATGTAGGAGAAAAGAGTTCGACAGAGTGAATATATGCATATAGGATACAATCACTATCCTCATTCATCTGGAAGGAATTTCAATGTTTATTCCCTCAATTACTCTTGCTCCTCATCAAGCAACAACTACGCTTATCGAAAGAAATCATATCCTGCTAGTTCATTTGTTTCGAAGCCATCTGCAAAGATGTGGGTGGTTAATAAAGCCTAATTCTTTTGCAGGGCTATGCCTCCGGGTGTACTGAATGGATTATGGACAGTGGATGCACTAGCCATATGACCGGAGACAAGTCATTGCTTCTACTCTGAAGTATATCACTTTTGGTGACAACAACAAAGGGAAGGTAATTGTATTAGGTAAAGTTTCTATTTCCAAGGACAAACCCATTGATGATGTGCTACTTGTTCAATCCCTAGGATTCAATCTTATGTCATCTTGCTAGTATTATTCTCTATATCCAAATGCATTGTCTTCATGACCTCTAACCATTCCTTCGTCTTTGAGGGAATTAGAAAGGGTGGTCTTTATATTGTGGATTTCTCTAAGGGTCCCTCGGTTCAAACTTGTTTGCTTGTAAAAGCAACCAAAGGATGGCTGTGGCACCGTAGGCTTGGTCATGCAGGTATGAGAAACTTGTAGAATCTGGTGAAGAAAAAGCACCTTCATGGCATTCCTGATGTGAAATTCGACAAGAATGGTCTCTATGCTGCTTGTGAAGCTGGTAAATTGGCTAAGAAACATCATTCATCCAAGACAGTCATGACCACAACAAGACCACTAGAAATTCTCCATATGGATTTATTCGGTCCTCAAAATTATGCATGCTTTAGTGGCGGTCATTATGGTCTGGTAATTGTTGATGATTTCTCTCGATACACTTGGGTATTCTTCCTCGAAGACAAGACTTGTACTCAATACATCTTCAAAAGTTTCACTAAGAAGTCCCAGAATGAATATGATGTGCGAATTAAGCATGTCAGAAGTGACAATGGAACTGAGTTCAAAAATACTCACATTGTTGAATTTCTCGATGATCATGGTATCACTCATGAGTTCTCTGCTGCTTACACTCCTCAACAAAATGGAGTTGTTGAACGGAAGAACAGAACTCTCATTGAAACGGCAAGAACAATGATCAGTAAGTATAAAACTCCCATTCGCTTCTCGGCTGATGCCATTAACACTGCTTGTCATGTTATCAATCGTGTTTATCTTCACAAGTTCCTTCAGAAAACTTCATATGAGCTTATCACTGGCAATAAACCAAATGTTTCTTATCTTCATGTTTTTGGTGCACCTTGCTATATTCTTGATAGGAATCATTCTTCCAAGTTTGCACCTAAGGCATATGAAGGATTTATTCTTGGTTATGGCTCAAACACGCATACTTATCGAGTCTATAACTCTCACCACATGAAAGTTATGGAAACGATAAATGTGCGATTTGATGAATCTAACGGCTCCCAAAAGGAGCACTTGCCAAATGTGATAGATGAACCGCTGATATCGGATGCTATTCGGAAAATGGCCATTGGGAGTGTCAAGCATGTTGAAGGAAATGCACCCGAGTCATATGATGGTGATGCTCTCATACCTCGAAGCTGTGACACCCCCGATTTGATCATACACTAATCATACACGCAAATGTGTACGATCAAGATCAGGGACTCACGGGAAGATATCACAACACAACTCTAAACACAAATAAAATAATACGAGCTTTATATTACAAGCCAGGGGCCTCGAGGGCTCGAATACATAGCTCGATACACAAGAGTCAGCGGAAGCAACAATATCTGAGTACAGACATAAGTTAAACAAGGATGCCTTAAGAAGGCTAGCACAAAAGCAACATGATCGAAGAAGCAAGGCCTCCTACCTGGGACCTCCTAACTACTCCTGGTCTTCGGCAGCCTCCATGTAGTAGTATCCGTTGATGGTGGCATCTGGCTCCTGGGATCCACCATCTGGTTGCAACAACCGGAAAGAAGAAAGAAGGGGGGGAAAGGGTATCAAAGCAACCGTGAGTACTCATCCAAAGTACTCGCAAGCATCAGATCTATACTAAGTGTGCAATTGTATCAAATGGAAGGGTTGTATCTGTGGACTAAACTGCAGAATGCCAGAATAGAGGGGAAGGCATAGCCTATCGAAGACTAGCATCTTCAAGCAACTCCAAGCATCTTGCAACATGTAGAAGAGTAAATAATATCATTTTGATTAACAAGCATGTTGTAACAACAACGCCCAGAGATCCTTCCTCGACTCCCTGCGAGAAAGCAATCCCGGAGCCACATATCCATCACATATCTCAAGTAACCAGTTCTAGTTGTAATAGATCAGGATACAAGTCTGAACATCCATTACCGTGGACACAGTATTCGAATAGATAACTTCCCTGCAGGGGTGCACCACTTTACCCAATACGCTTGATTACTCTGGTCGGACACACTTTTCTAAGTCAATGCACGGCCTCGAAAGATCAACATGTTGTAGCCCTGACTAGGCTTAGCAGAGAGGTCCCCGCCGGTCTACGTCTTAAGCGCTCTGGGGTCTTGGGCCATCACCCGTTGCACTCCGGGTCGTTGCGAGCAGGGCGGACCAGGCTCCACCACTACAGTATGGTGCCGGCACAGCCGTGTCGCAATGTTGAACTGGACGTCTGACAAAGCTTTGGCTGATACCATGACGTCGAGTCCCATAACTATTCTCATGTGGTGGTTAGTGCGTAAAGGCCAAAGGCCAACTCAGAACAAATACCCAAACCTGTTAGTGCATTAGGGGCTCACGGAGACGAGCAGAGACTCACGATAATGTGACCCCGTTGCCCCATCTCGTGGACTTACGGCAAGGGACCAGAATGCCCGGCCATGCCTCGTAGAAAACTCGCATGTGCTCTATGGGCCCGCCCGACTTTCACATCAACTCGCGGGTACCCCTCAGGGCCGACCCGACTTCAACAATGGTCTCAAATAAAGTCTGGGTAACCGTGTGTCCAAAACATCAAGGAGGAAACCCCGAGGAATCACCCTCGGTGGATTCCACTCGATGTAATCATCAAGGTGAATGTAAGAGGAACCACTGAGGTTCACATTTGAGGGGTTGCACGATAGAGTCGTGTTGGGAGTGGTAAAGGAGGAATCACCCTCGATGACCACGACCGAATATCTACATTACAGAGTTATCATCAGGAGTGTGTTATGAGGTATCACCCTCGGCACTCGATAGTATCTTTGTAGTGTTGAGCAACAAAGGGGGTGTGATGTGATGTGAGGTGTCGGGCTCTGGTCGCCGATCACATTGATCGAGTCGTCGATGATGAAGCAAGGGCAACAAGGAAAGGTGAGGGTCATCAATGGATCACTAACCAACCTATACTAAGCAATTTAGGATAAGCAGGTAAGGTACAACATCATGTATAAAAGTAGGATATGCATCAGAATAGGAGCAATCAATAACAGTAGCAAAATCTAATGCAAGCATGAGAGAATGCAATGGGCGATGTCGGCTGATCAAAGGGGGGGCTTGCCTGGAAGCTCGGCTGAAAGGGAAGAAGGGTCATCGATGACGTAGTCGATCACAGTGGCATCGACAGCGGTCTCGGGGTCTAGCGGAGAGAAGAGGGGGAAGAAACAATAAATTAATAGCAAACAAGATGCATGACATGACAATAAGCGGTGCTAGGGGTGTTCTAACACAAGGCTACACGATACGGTGAAGGGAGATAACATCCGAGAAAGTTTTCCCGGAGTTTGCATTATTGGACAGACGAACTGGAGGGGGAAGGTTCCATGTTCGCTATGCTAGAGAGGTGTGGTGGACGAACGGGCTGCGTATTCGGAATTGTCTTGTCGTTTTGAGCAACTTTCATGTATAAAACTTTTTCGTCGGAGTTACAGATATTTTTCTATGATTTTCCAAAGTTTTAAACGATATTCAGGATTTATTCTTAATTCGAAAATAATTGTTAAAACACTAGGGGTACCCAGCTCTGTGTACACAGAAGTGTACACGGAGGATGACAAGTGGTCCTGGGGGTCCCAGTTGACCAGTCGACGTTGACTGGTCAACAGGGGGTGCGGCCCCCTGTCATAGAATTTTCCTAAACTAACAATTTTAATTAGTTAAACTAGGAAATTAGTCTAATTAACCTCAATTTAATTAAGCTAATTAATTATTTTTATTATTTTTATTATGTTTATTATTTTTGTTTTCTAGGGGCGGCACTGGGCCAAAGCGGGCTAACGGGCGGCGGTTACGAGCGCCTGGGCATGGACGCCTGCCCGAACGACCACGGGAGAGGGGATGCGCCAGGGCGTCGGCGCGGCGCCGGTCGCCGGAGGTGGCCATGGGGAGGGTGGTCACCGGGGCAAACTGGGCAGCGACCCGTAGACAAGAACGGGGGTCGCGGGAAGGGGAAGCCCACGCAACGGGCGGTGTAGCCGCGGGGAGCGCAGGATAGCGGGGCACGCTCGGCAGCCACGGCACCGGTGGCCCCAGCGGGCGCTGCCTAGTGCGATGCAGGCATAGAGGCGGGCCGGCGAGAGAGACGCAAGGTAGGCTGCGCGGCAGAGCAATACTGCAGCAGTAGCAGCAGTTCAGCGGCAGGGGACGGGGCTGCACCGGGGAAGCGCAGCGGCCAGCGAGGAGCAGCGGTGCAGACGAGGCAGAGCACGATGGGGCGAGTGGTTGTGAGGCCACGGCGGGCGAGTGATATGTCTCCAACATATCTATAATTTTTGATTGTCCCATGCTATTATGACCCTGTTTGGTTCGACTGTGGATTTCTAAAAGCAGCCGTGAAAAATCTGTTGTGGAAAAACGGATGTGGAAAATCTGATGTGAAAAAGATTTAGTTCATTTGGCAAACCAGTTGATACAGCTTTTTCAGATTTTGGCCCGCAGCGGAATCAGATTTTGGAAAGCACGTCCTGGGCTGCTTCCGCTTTTGGTTCAGATTTTGGCAGTGGATTTCTGGAATCGGATTCTGCTGGGTTTGCCCTTTGGTTTAGATTCTGCTGCGCGGCAGCGGAATCCGTCAATAAAAGTTGAACCAAACAGGGCCTATATTATCCATCTAGGATGTTTTATATGCATTTATATGCTATTTTATATGATTTTTGGGACTAACCTATTAACCTAGAGCCCAGTGCCAGTTTCTATTTTTTCCTTGTTTTTGAGTTTTACCCCCGGGAGTAAAAGAGTCTCGGGCCATCCATGAGGGTGGGGGCGCGCCCTACCCCCCCCCCCCCCGTCCTGGGCGTGCCGCCCTATCTCATGGATGACTCAGGGACCCCCTGACATGTTCCCGACGCCAAACATTCCTATAAATACAGAAACCTCCAAAAAATAACCTAGATCGGGAGTTCCGCTGCCGCAAGCCTCCCTAGCCACCAAAAACCAATCTAGACCCGTTCTAGCACCCTTATGGAGGGGGAATCCCTCTTCGGTGGCCATCTTCATCATCTCGTCGCTCTCCATGACGAGGAGGGAGTAGTTCACCCTCGGGGCTGAGGGTATGTACTAGTAGCTATGTGTTTGATCTATCTCTCTCCCGTGTTCTTGATTCGGCATGATCTTGATGTATCGTGAGCTTTGCTATTATAGTTGGATCTTATGATGTTTCTCCCCCTCTACTCTCTTGTAATGGATTGAGTTTTCCCTTTGAAGTTATCTTATCGGATTGAGTCTTTAAGGATTTGAGAACACTTGATGTATGTCTTGCATTTGCTTATCTGTGGTGACAATGGGATATTCACATGATCCACTGATGTATGTTTTGGTGATCAACTTGCGAGTTCCCTGACCTCATGAAATTATGCATAGGGGTTGACACACGTTTTCGTCTTGACTCTCCGATAGAAACTTTGGGGCACTCTTTAAAGTTCTTTGTGTTGGTTGAATAGATGAATCTAAGATTGTGTGATGCATATCGTATAATCATACCCACGGATACTTGAAGTTACATTGGAGTATCTAGGTGGCATTAGGGTTTTGGCTAATTTGTGTCTTAAGGTCTTATTCTAGTACGAACTCTAGGATAGATCGAACGGGAAGAGTAGCTTCATATTATTTCACTACGGACTCTTGAATAGATCGATCGGAAAGAATAACTTTGAGGTGGTTTCGTACCCTACAATAATGTCCTTGTTTGTTCTCTACTATTAGTGACTTTGGAGTGACTCTTTGTTGCATGTTGAGGGATAGTTATATGATCCAATTATGTTATTATTGTTGAGAGAACTTACACTAGTGAAAGTATGAACCCTAGGCCTTGTTTCAACACATTGCAATACCGTTTTCGCTCACTTTTATCATTAGTTACCTTGCTGTTTTTATATTTTCAGATTACAAAAACATATATCTACCATCCATATTGCACTTGTATCACCATCTCTTCGCCGAACTAGTGCACCTATACGATTTACCATTGTATTGGGTGTGTTGGGGACACAAGAGACTCTTTGTTATTTGGTTGCAGGGTTATTTGAGAGAGACCATCTTCATCCTACGCCTCCCACAGATTGATAAACCTTAGGTCATCCACTTGAGGGAAATTTGCTACTGTCCTACAAACCTCTACACTTGGAAGCCCAACAACGTCTACAAGAAGAAGGTTGTGTAGTAGACATCAGCGAGTGGCCAGCGAGCATGGAGAGCACGAGCCGTAGCGCTCGTAGCCGCAGGCAACGGGCAGAGTATGGGCCGCGGGAGCGCGGCCTCGCGCAGCAGGCATGCCCGAGGCACGCGCGCGGTCGACGGTGGTCGCAGCCAGGCAGGCAGTGCATGCGCGGGAGGAGAGAGCTCGGGCTAGGTGGGCAGCAACGTCTATGGCGACGGAATTAAGAGAAGGATAGACGAAGAGGAGGAGGCAGCTCACAGGGGCCCTGTAGAGGTGCATAGCGAGCTCGGTGGAGGCCCGGTGATGACGAATTTGACGGAGATCTCTGGCGGGTGCAAGATCGAGGACGACGTGGATCCGGCGAGGCAGGGGGCTCCGGCTCGAGTTCCTTGCCGTGGGCGAAGCAGCGGAGCATGTTGGAGCGGACGGGCACGGTCCTACGGCACGGGTAGGTTGGGGAGCGCGCGCGGAGGCATCACGTGGCGGTGATGGCGGTGGGTGTGCACTGTGGGGAGGAGAGGGACGGGAGGAGGGGGATTGAGAGCGCTAGGGTTCCAGGGAGGGAGGCGCCGGCATCTTGTAGGAGTCCAGGGGGTAGCCGGATGGCCGGCACGTGGCCAGGCGCGGCCGTGGTGCCGCCGGATGCCTGATACATCTCCATCGTATCTATAATTTTGATTGCTTCATGCCAATATTATACAACATTTATACACTTTTGGCAACTTTTTATATGATTTATTGGACTAACCTATTGATCCAGTGCCGAGTGCCAGTTCCTGTTTTTTGCATGTTTTTTGTATCGCAGAATATCCATATCAAACAAAGTCCAAATGCAATAAAATTTATGGAGAATTATTTTGGAATATATGTCATTTTGGGGAGTTGGAATCACCGCAAACGGAGGCCCACACAGGGCACAAGACACCAGGACGCGCCAGAGGCCCCTAGCGCGTGGTGGTGGGTTGTGCCCACCTCGTACGTCGGTTGGACCTCTACTTCGGGTGCAAGGAAGCTTATATCGTGAAAAAAACATGTTAAAATCTCAGCGCAATCGGAGTTACAGATCTCCGGGAATATAAGAAACGGTTTTCGGCCAGATCTGGGAACACGAAACAGAAGAGAACAGAGAGGGAGATCCAATCTCGGAGGGGCTCCCACCCCTCCGCGGCCATGGAGACCAAGGACCAGAGGGGATACTCTCCTCCCATCTAGGGGAGAGGCCAAGGAATAAGAAGAAGGAGGGGGCTCTCCCCCACTCGCTTCCGGTGGCGCCGGAGTGCCGCCGAGGGCAACAATCGGGACGGCGATCTACATCAACAATCTTGCTACCGTCGACACCAACTTTCTCCCCCTCTATGCAGCGGTGTAACACCTCTTCTCCCCGCTGTAATCTCTACTTAAACATGGTGCTCAACTCCATATATTATTTCCCAATGATCTATGGTTATTCTTTGATGTTTGAGTAGATCATTTTGTCCTGTGGGTTAATCGTGATCTTGGTTGGTATGATTGTATATTTTATTTATGGTGTTGTCCTACCATGCCCCCCGTTCTCGCGCAAATGTGAGGGGCCCCGCTGTAGGGTGTTGCAATACATTCATGGTTCGCTTACGGTGGGTTTCGAGAGCATAGAAACTTAAACCCGAGTAGGTGAGGTATGACGTATGGGAATAAAGAGGACTTGATACTTAATGCTATGGTTGGGTTTCACGACCTTAATGTTCTTTAGTAGTTGTGGATGCTTGCTAGAGTTCCAATCATAAGTGCATATGATCCAAGTAGAGATAGTATGTTAGCTCATGCATCTCCCTCATATAAAGTTGCAAGAATGATTACCGGTAATTGTTATCGATTGCCTAGGGACAAATGACTTTCTTATTGACAAAAGCTTTCCACTTTTATTACCTTGCAATTTATACATAGTTTTATTCTCACAAAGTACTCGTAGTTTTATCCTTGCAAAATAGTTTCATACTTGTTTCCGGTAAAGCAAACGTCAAGCGTGTGTAGAGTTGTATTGGTGGTCGATAGAACTTGAGGAAATATTTGTTCTACCTTTAGCCCCTCATTGGGTTCGACACTCTTATTTATCGAAAAATGCTGCAAATCATCCCCTATACTTGTGGGTTATCAAGACCTTTTTTCTGGCACCGTTGCTGGGGAGCAATAGTGTGGGGTGAATATTCTCGTGTGTGCTTGTTTGCTTTATCACTAAGTAGTTTTTATTTCCTGTTCTAAGTTGTTCTCTATCTTTAGTTATGGATATGGAACACGAAACACCAAAAGTTAGTTTTACTTGCTACTCATGGAGATGGGGAACCTCCTAAAACCCTCGATGCTCGTTATGTGAAAAATATTATGCACTACTTTGATAATCCTGAGAAAACCCCATTCAACTTGATAATGGGAGTAACGTTGGATCAACGTGAATACTTTAGGGATTATCGCTTAACTCAAAGGGAAAACTTTTATGGGATAAAATTGAAATGTTGCAATGGTATGCTTGGGATTTATGTCAGAGATGTGATTATACTTGTTGCTCTAGGATGAATGCTCCACATCTTCCCTTTTCATGTGAATTTAATGATAATGAAACCTTGGCTTATTATGCTAGAGGTATATATGATTATTATGATGTGGAACGAATAGAAGAATTTGTTGCTTTTAAGGATGCATGTGAAATTGAATCTTTGTTTAAAAAGTTTGAAGGTTTTGATGATTCAGTTTATAGACCTAAAAATCTTGCTATCCTTAAATATTGCTATGATAATTATAAATACAATTCCGATATTGATGCATTTATTGAGAAAGTCTCCGTTGTGCAAGAAGAGACTAATATTTTGTAGGAGTCTATGGAAGAAGGAATTGATGAAATTGTGAGCTCATTGGATGAAAAAGATGATGAGGAGAGCGAAGAAGAAATGGAGGAAGACCGGATTGATAACCCGTGCCCACCTTCTAGTGAGAGTAACTCTTCAACTTATACATTGTTTAATTTCCCTTCGTTCTTACCGAAGGATGAATGCCATGATAATTGCTATGATCCCGTTGATTCGTTTGAAATATCCCTTTTTGATGATGCTTGCTATGCTTGTGGCCAAGATGCCAATATGAGTTATGCTTATGGAGATGAACCTACTATTGTTCCTTATATTAATAATGAAATTGTTGTTATTGCACCCACGCATGATAGTCCTCTTATCTTTTTGAATTCTCCCAACTACACTATATTGGAGAAGTTTGATCTTGCTAAGGATTATATTGATGGGTTGCATTTTACCGTTGCACATGATGATTTTGATGAATATAATATGCATGTGCTTGCTGCTCCTACTTGCAATTATTATGAGAGAGGAACTATATCTCCACCTCTCTATGTTTCCAACATGATAAAATTGCAAGAAACTGATTATGCTATGTATTGTCCTTTACTTGATGTGCATGAATTGTTCTTGTATGACATGCCGATGCATAGGAAGAGAGTTAGACTTTGTCATTGCTTGATATATGTTGCTTTTTGCTCATTACTAAATGCCAAATCGTTGTTAATTAAAATTGGGTTTGATATACCTTGGGATCCGAGTGGATCCATTACTTGAGCACTTTATGCCTACCTTAATGGCTTTAAAAAAAGCGCTTCTAGGGAGACAACCCGGAAGTTTTAGAGAGTCATTTATTTCTGTTGAGTTCTTTTATGAAGTTTAAAAACAAAAAAATAGAGGGGAACACAAAAATTTTCAAAAAGGGAAGTGAAAGTGAAAGAGACAAGCATTGTTGAAGTGGGGGAGCTCCTTGAACTTTCTTCATGCTCACGGAAACTTTGTGAATCTTAATTACAGAAACTTTTCAACATAAATAATTATCCCCTTGTACAATTCCATTCTATTATAAAAATAATGTGCCAAGATTTGGCTTTAGGATGATTAGATTGCTTGTTTGTTCGTGCGGTGCAAAACAGAAACTTTGGCTGTAGTGCGTGATTTTACATTTTTTTACTGGAACGTCAAACGGTTCTGAAACTTTTTGCAATGTCTTTCTATACAAAAGATTTATTTTTCCTATTTTTTCATAATTTTTGAAGTACCGGAAGTATGGTGAATGTTCATATTACTACAGACTATCTTGTTTAAGACAGATTCTGTTTTTGATGCATTGTTTTGCTCGTTTTGATGAAACTATCGATTTCTATCGGTAGTATAAGCTATGGAAAAGTTATATTACAGTATCTACAATGCAAAAACAAAATATGAATTGGTTTGCAACGGTACTTAGAGTAGTGATTTGCTTTATTATACTAACGGCTTACCGAACTTTCTGTTGAGTTTTGTGTGGATGAAGTGATCAAAGGTCGAGGAGGTATCGATATGAGGAGAAGGAGGAAAGGAAAGAGCTCAAGCTTGGGGATTCCCAAGGCACCCAAAGTAAATATTCAAGGAGACTCAAGCTTCTAAGCTTGGGGATGCCCCGGAAGGCATCCCATATTTCTTCAACAAGTATCGGCATGTTTTCGGTTTCGTTTCGTTCACGTGATATGTGTAAATCTTGGAGCATCTTTTGCATTTAGTTTTCATTTTTCTTTTATGCACCATGCTGGTATGAGATAGCTCACGGTTGATTTATATAAATCTCATTGCACTTCACTTATATCTTTTGAGTGTGGCTTTATAGAATGCTTCATATGCTTCACTTATATCCTTTGAAGTTTGGATTGCTTGTTTCTGTTCACATAAAAAACCGTTATTTGAAGGATGCTCTTTTGCTTCACTTATATTTATTAGAGAATGGTCTTTTGTAGAAAGAATTGAACTCTCATGCTTCACTTAGATCTATTTAGGGAGTCAACAGGAATTGGTCAATTGCATGGTTAGTCATAAAATCCTACATAAAACTTATGGATCACTGAATATGATATGTTTGATTCCTTGCAATAGTTTTGCGATATAGAGATGATAATATGTGGGAGGAACTAGTAAACGGTTGTGTTTAGTAAGAATATTGGTGTTAAGTTTTGTGATTCCCTAAGCATGCACGTATAGTCTCTCATTATGCTATGATGTTGGAGCATGATTTATTATTGATTGTCTTCCTTATGAGTGGAGCCCGGGGACGAGCGATGGTCTTCTCCTACCAATATATCCCCCTAGGGGCATGCGTAGTAATACTTTTCTTCGAGGGCTAATAAACTTTTGCAATAAGTATATGAGTTCTTTATGACTAATGTGAGTCCATGGATTATACGCACTCTTACCTTTCCGCAATTTGCTAGCCTCTACGATACCGTGCATTGCCCTTTCTCGCATCGAGACGTGGTGCAAACTTCACAGGTGTATCCAAACCCCGTGATATAATATGCTCTATCACACATAAGCCTTATTATATCTTCCTCAAAACAGCCACCATACCTACCTATTATGGCTTTTCCATGGCCATTTCGAGATATATTGCCATGCAACTTCCACCGCTTTCGTTTGATGACTTGAGCATTCATTGTCATATTGCTTTGCATGATCATATAGCTGACATAGTAGTTGTGGCTCAGCCACCATTCATCATTTTTCATACATGTTATGCTTGATCATTGCGAGAGGCATTCATATAGAGTCATACTTTGTCATAGGTATCGAGTTGTAATTTTTATTTCTTTTGAGTTATAAGTAAATATAAGTGTGATGATCATCATTATTCATTACTAGAGGAGTGCCCCAGTGAAGAAAGGATAATGGAGGCTATGATTCCCCCACAAGTCGGGATGAGACTCCAGACAATGAGAGAAAAAGAAAAAGGAAAAAAGAGAAATAGAAAAAAGGGAAAAGAAAAAATAAACAAAGAGAGAAGGGGCATTGTTAGTATCCTTTACCACACTTGTGCTTCAAAGTAGCACCATGTTTTTCATATGGAGAGTCTCCTATGTTGTCACTTTCATATACTAGTGGGAATTTCTCATTATAGGATTAGATGCACGCCCACTTAGTTTTCATATTGAGCTTTCATACACTTATAGCTCTTAGTGCATTCGTTGCATGGCAATCCCTACTCCTCACGTTGATATCAATTGATGGGCATCTCCATAGCCCGTTGGTCAGCCACATCAGTGTGAGAATTTCTACTTTTTTATCTTCTCTATATTTACCCCTATCATTATACTCTATTCCACCTGTAGTGCTATATCCATGGCTTGCGCTCATGTATTGCGTGAGAGTTGAAAAAGCTGAAGCGCGTTAAAAAGTATGAACCAATTGCTCGGCTTGTCATCGGGGTTGTGCATGATAAATACTTTGTGTTAAGAAGACAGAGCATGACAGGACTATATGATTTTGTAGGGATAGCTTTCTTTAGCATTGATATACTGAAAGACATGATTGTTTGTTGGGATGCCTGAGTATTGATACCTTTATGTCAAATTATATACTATTGCTTTGAATCACTTATGTCTTAATATTCATGCCATGATTAGATATATGATCAAGTTTATGTTAGGTAGAATTCCACATCAAAAATTATCTTTTTTATCATTTACCTGCTCGAGGACGAGCAGGAATTAAGCTTGGGGATGTTGATACGTCTGTGTCGTATCTATAATTTTTGATTGTTTCATGCCAATATTATACAACTTTTATACACTTTTGGCAACTTTTTATATGAATTAATGGACTAACCTACTGATCCAGTGCCTAGTGCAAGTTCCTGTTTTTTGCATGTTTTTTGTATCGCGGAATATCCATAACAAACGAAGTCCAAATGCAATAAAATTTTATGGAGAATTATTTTGGAATATATGTGATTTTTGGGAGTTGGAATCACCGCAAATGGAGGCCCACACAGGGCACAAGACACCAGGGCACGCCAAAGACCCTGGCGCGCGGTGGTGGGTTGTGCCCACCTCGTATGTCGGTTCGACCTCTACTTCAGGTGCAAGGAAGTTTATATCCAGAAAAAATCGTGTTAAAATCTCAGCGCAATCGGAGTTACGGATCTCAAGGAATATAAGAAACGGTTTTTTGGCAGATATGGGAACGTGAAACAGAAGAGAACAGAGAGGGAGATCCAATCACGGAGGGGCTCTCACCCCTCCGCGGCCATGAAGACCAAGGACCAGAGGGGGAACTCTCCTCCCATCTAGGGGGAGTCCAAGGAAGAAGAAGGAGGGGGGCTCTCTCCCCCTCGCTTTCGGTGGCGCTGGAGTGCCGTCGGGGGCAACGATCGGGATAGCGATCTACATCAACAATCTTGCTACCGTCAACACCAACTTTCTCCCCCTCTATGCAGAGGTGTAACACCTCTTCTCCCCGCTGTAATCTCTACTTAAACATGGTGCTCAACTCCATATATTATTTCCCAACGATCTATGGTTGTTCTATGATGTTTGAGTGGATCATTTTTGTCCTGTGGGTTAATCGTGATCTTGGATGGTATGATTGTATATTTTATTTATGGTGTTGTCCTACCATGCCCTCCGTTCTTGCGCAAATGTGAGGGGCCCCATTGTAGGGTGTTGTAATATGGTATGGTTCACTTACGGTGGGTTGCGAGAGCGACAGAAACTTAAACCAGAGTAGGTGGGGTATGACGTATGGGAATAAAGAGGACTTGATACTTAATGCTATGGTTGGGTTTCACGACCTTAATGATCTTTAGTAGTTGTGGATGCTTGCTAGAGTTCCAATCATAAGTGCATACGATCCAAGTAGAGAAAGTATGTAAGCTCATGCCTCTCCCTCATATAAAGTTGCAGGAATGATTACCCTTACTTGTTATCGATTGCCTAGGGATAAATGACTTTCTTATTAACAAAAGCTTTCCACTTTTATTACCTTGCAATTTATCCATAGTTTTATTCTCGCAAAGTACTCGTAGTTTTATCCTTGCAAAATAGTTTCATACTTGTTTCCGGTAAAGCAAACGTCAAGCGTGCATAGAGTTATATCGGTGTTCGATAGAACTTGAGGGAATATTTGTTCTACCTTTAGCTCCTCGTTGGGTTCGGCACTCTTATTTATCAAAAAAGGCTACAAAAATCCCCTATACTCATGGGTTATCAATGCCTGCTATGAAGTCCTGGTGAACAGAGAAAGAATATGAGGACGGGGGAGTCGGGTTGGGCCGGCTATGGTGCTAGATAGGCTAAAACTTCCACTAGATCAGGGTCCTTACTTTTATCTTTCTTTATTTTTAAATCATATTTCTATCTATTTGCTCCTGTTTTGCATTTTATTTTATCGAGACTTGGCACATAAATCAAATTCAATACTTTGAAGAAGCACCCAAACTTTGGGGCCATTTGGAAATATATAACCATTTGTTTATTTTTAAAAGCTTATTTTTGTTGCTTTGGGACCACTTAACATTTTACTAGGGATCAAATGGTGAGAGAAATGATGATGATTACAACATGACAATGATCAAGGGGAATTATAGAATAATTGGAACATTTTAGTTTTACAGTTTGAATAAAAAATTGACTTTAATTTTAAATTTGAATTTGGACCAGTTTCGAATCAATGCGAGTTTAACAACAGTAATCGCTATGACCTGGCACAATTAACAGGGGATCACTGTAGCTTAATTTTTCGGGCGTTACAAATCTCCTCCACTACAAGAAATCTCGTCCCGAGATTTAAGGGGTGCAATAAAGGGGAAGCTATAAGGACGGATGTCTGAAAGGATTGGCATGCTTTTAGAAGCATCAGGAAATGTATCGAGAGTGCTATAAGGAGGTTCAACAAGTTTCAGCTAGGTAGACATCAAGTTGATGCCTAAAACAGGTGATGAAGGGGTTCAGAGCAATGAAGAATAATGTTGCCTCTGATACCGGAATGTAACATGGTGAGGAAGTTAGCTCATAAATTACATACGAAGCCACGTGCAAATAATATCTCGGAATCAAGATTGTACCGGAGAGTCAGGTTCCGATCTTGTGGAACTGTGGGTTATGGGCCCACCATGTGGGTTAAAAGTACGAAGGGGCTAACATCTGCACGGTCATGATAGCAAGACAAGTCAGAGAATATCATGTCAGTTATGTCGGCAACAACGTCGGTACCAAGGGTGAGGGACGAAGAGAACCATTTTCCTGCTCGTTGAAATGAGGTGGACCAATAGGCAAAGTTCTCATACGTCGGTGGTTACCGGAATGTCATCAACAATAGTATCAAGGTCTTACTGACAGAGTTTGTACACCGGGGTTTTTACATAAGCAGGGAATTATCACTGCTCAAATATGTTAGGTCAGAAGAAAGGTTAAACAAAACAATGGAAATAAAAGTGTAGACTCGAATTAGTTGTCGGTGTTCTCGAGTGACTAACAAGTCAGAACCCGTGGAAAATTTGGAATCGGCGATAAATAATAGTTGATGAAGAACTCATAAGAAGTTATGTAGTTCCGTGATATTCTCGAGATACCGGGGTAATACTCGAAGGTAGAACAGGATAGAGGTTGGACAGGTGAAATGATCTGCGGAAGTCAAGTACTTCAACTTGTCCGAGAAATGGGATCAAAGAAGAACAATATGGTCGGATCCACGGTTGCAAAGGACCAAATATAGTTACAAGATTAACTTATCACAAGGGGATTATTATTATAACAAGCTTCCATGATAAGTCCCACATCGGGTCCATGGGCATGAACACAAAGGTTCAAGGTCGACTCCCACTTCTCTAATGCACAACTTTCCATTCACTTCTCGCATTCGAAGAAGTTGCAGCATTGAAATTTTACCTGACGAAAAGCCAGTAGAGTATGACCCGCATAACTCTCAAGTTCACATGGTTTTAGGGAAGACATAGATTCAACCCAACGGGGCATCTTAGGAACATATACCACAAACTTCATGAGTAAATAACTCAAGCCCGGAAGCAGAGTATTGTTGACAAGAGAGGGGATACAATTTACCAAAGGCATTATGTATCCGAGGAAAGGCTCTCAAGGTTACTGAATGTGAAGGACGCTATCGGATAAAACTCAACAAAGGATCTGGTAGTCCACAAGGGATCTGATGTGAGCATCGATACTCAACTAGAAGAAGAAAGAATGCAAGGAGATCAGATTATAGAAACAACTGACTAATTCAAAGCTCAAATGCAAAGGAATTATGATTTCCAAAACGGTGGATCAGAAGCAGAGGATTTGATCAAAGACAAGTAAGTTGAATAGACATAGATTGACAATCAATGAAGGTTTGTTTTGTCGAACATCAGCCCATGTCTGGGATGACGTCTGAGCTGAAGGGAAGAATTCCATTTTTGTTCGGTATAGCCACCTTATACCGTGTGAGGCTAGAAAATCTAGTGTTGGACTTACTCTGTTGACTTGTCCCCTAGTCCCCACTTTCTTTCCTTTTTCAACCAATAGATCAGCTTTATATTGAGTTTGTACTGCGTTTCCCTTTATTTCCCTATTAGACCAAGAGACCAGTTGGACAGCCAGTCTCTACAACTTTTCTCCCCCATTATTTCCTCTTTCGTCCAAGTCCTAGATTCAGGTAACAAATCTTCCCCCACCCCCACCCCCTTTCTTCCTTGTTCGAACCAAGTAGTGCTAGATTTGAGTGCATGAACTAGTTTTACCTCTTAACAGTAAAAATTTAGGTGGCTTTTGAACAGCCGATCGATCCTATCTACGAGGGGGCCTGAGCAATAGTAAAAGATACAAATGCAGGGATGCCGGGAGCTCGGGAAGTAGAGCAAGGCCGGTTTCGAAGGAGGTTATACCTGAGGGTCGCCGGGATGTCGCTAGGTGGGCGGTGGGAGGCTAGATCTGCCCACACTTCGGCAACGAGCAAGAAGGGGTCAGAGGCCCTCCCTAGCCGGCGGTGCTTGGGAGAGAACGGCAAGGCACATTGACCGGGACACGCCGGCAGTGGGTAAGAGCCATCGCCGAGGATGACCGTGTGAACGTTGCACCTTCTCACCTTCCCGACGGAGAGGATCCGACTGGATCTGTGACCAGCGGTGAGCAAAGAGAGAGTGTGTGGCCACTACTGTCATATTTAGATCTGGAGAGGACGAGACGGTGTGAAGAGAGCAACACTAGCAAGCAAGCGGGGAGGCTCCTGCCTATATAGTTGTAACACCCCAGATGTAATTTACCTTATATGTATCCCAACTCTTGCCGTTTCCGGCGCTAAGTTATTTTATTTTCCTCGGGTTCGGGTTTTTGTCTTCGTGTGTTGTTGCCTTTGTCATGCATCCCATATCATGTCATCATGTGTTTTGCATTCGCATACGTGTTCGTCTCATGCATCCGAGCATTTTCCCCGTTGCCCGTTTTGCATTTCGGCGCTCCTATCTCCTCCGGTGCCCCTTTCTATCTCTTTTCGTGTGTGGGGGTTAAACATTTCCTGATTGGACCGAGACTTGTCATGCGGCCTTGGTTTACTACCGGTAGACCGCCTGTCAAGTTTCGTGCCATTTGGACTTCGTTCGATACTCCAACGGTTAACCGAGGGACCGAAAAGGCCTCGTGTGTGTTGCAGCCCAACACCCTTCCAATTTGGCCCAAAACCCACCTAAACCCTCTCCATCATCTAGAGCGTTCGATCACGATCGCGTGGCCGAAAACCGCACTCCATTTGGAGCTTCCTAGCTCCCTCTATGCCTATATATAGATCCCTTCCCCGAAATCCGGACAAAACCCTAGTCCCCTCCCTCTCCACGCGCCGCCGGACACTTTTCCGTCCGGCCGGACACGTCCGAATCCACCGCCGCCGCCACATGTCGCAGCGTGATTGGCCGCCACCCGGTCCCCAGTTCGCCGCGCTGCCAGGGCCCGGGAAGCCCATCGCCGGCCCCCGCGGCCCATCCCGAGAGCGCCGCCTCCCGTTCGTCCGCCCGCGACCTGCCGTCTCCTTCCACCGGCCCCGCCGCCAGGGTCGCCGCGCCGGCCACCGCACCAACTCCAGCGCGCCGCCCCGACCGGCTGTCGCGTCCCTCCACCGCCCGCTCCGGCCGGTGCCAAGTCCGCCCTCGCCGCGCCGCCGTGGGCCCTCGTCGGCTTCCCTCCGACCTCTCGTAGCTCCTTCCGGTGACCTCGGCAAGTCCGGCCACCGCGGCGCCATTCCCGTCGAACCTCGTTGTGCGTGCAAGCTACAGTGGATCCAGATCTGGAACTTCACCCGGTTGACTTCTATCCCTAGAAACCCTAGTTTTTTGCGTTTTTCATCATGTCGTACCTCTGCATCCGTAGCTCCGATTTGCGCGTGTAGCATATCAAAATGTTCGCCTCAGAGAGTAATCATTTCATCTCATTGCATCATTTTCATTTGAGCTCATCTTGATGCCCGAAATGCTATTGGAAGAGGGCTATGTGATAAAATTGTCAGATCTGTTTCATCAAATAGATATTTGTTATTTTTGTCATGATTAATGTGTGCATGATATGCTCCTGAGTTCTACATGAGTTTTGTTATATGCCATGCCATCTTTACAGAGGTGTTTACCATGTATTTTTGTGATATGTGTGGTGACTAGCACAAGCTTGCAAAGTAGTGCAATCGGTAATGCTGATTTCAGGGACTTAGAATTTCACTAAGTCCTTGATCTGTTTTTGTCGTTATGCCATATGTTCATGTTGTTTCCTAGTGATCCGTGCCTCTTTTGAGGATGATCATGAAGGATGATTTGTTAACTTTGTGGTGCTCTATACATCCATGTCTTTGTTTGCATTTATGGAGCACCCTAGCTTGAGTCAGTCGAGCTCTACTTTTGCTATTTCGTGAATCCTGGCAGATTGTTGACTTGTTAGCGATTTTGCCGAGGATGTTGCTATTGATCCGTGCATGCTAGGTTATTGTTCTTGCCATGTCTAGCTTCTATGATATGTATTCTTGATGGGTGTATGCTTAGTTTGTCATGCCATGCTCTGTAGTGAGTGCATCGAGCTCGTGAACATGCCTACTCGTTAACTGTTTTGCATGCTCCAGTTTTTCACTAAGTCTGAGATCTGTTTATGTTTCTGCCATGTTCACATGCTTGCAATTGTATTTTCTGATCCCTTTTGGCTCAAGGTCACTAAGGGACTTTTGTTAAGTGCTTTGAGTAGCTTCATGTCATGCCTTTCTTTGCCATGTTAAGTTCCTGTAGAATGTAGTTTTCATGCTCTAAGGTGTGCTACCTGATGTTAAATTCCAGACTTGTGTTAATTTCACTAAGTCTGAAACCTGTTATCATTTGCACTTTTGCCATGCTTGTTTGAACCTGTTAATGGATGAACTAGCCGTAGCTCAGTGTTCATCTTTTGTCAAGCATCATGAGTGGATCCCTGCCATGTATTTTGTTGTCATGTTTGAGTGATGTAGGATAATTATCTTGATGCTTTTAGATGGCTACTTGTTGATTATCGCAGACCGGTGCCATATTTGTTTCGCTTGCCATTTCCAAACCGTGCATCCGATTCCGGTGATCTTTATATTGATTTCAACCGAAATCACCTCACCTTTCCAGTAGCACTATTGGATTTCCATGTTGAGGCCAGTTTCAATTATTCCTTGTCAAATCTTGCATATGCATCACATACCGCATCCCGCATAGCATACCATGTTTGCATCATGTTGTTTGAGCATTGCACGTGGTTGATTGTGTTCCTTTTGCTTGTTTGTCTTGTTTGGGTAGAGCCGGGAGAAGAGTTCGCGAACGAGGATCCCGTTGAGTTTGCTTACTAGGATCAAGTCAACTCTGACAACTTTGCAGGCAAGATGATCATACCCTCGAAATCACTTCTATCTTTGCTTGCTAGATGCTCGCTCTTTTGCTATGCCTATGCTACGATACCTACCACTTGCTTATCATGACTCCCAAATTGCCATGTCAAACCTCTAACCCACCATGTCCTAGCAAACCGTTGATTGCCTATGTTACCGCTTTGCTCAACCCCTCTTATAGTGTTGCTAGTTGCAGGTGAAGATTGGAGATCGTTCCTTGTTGGAACATTGTTTATTGTTGGGATATCACCATATTATCTTGTTTATCTTAATGCACCTATATACTTGGTAAAGGGTGGAAGGCTCGGCCTTTTGCCTAGTGTTTTGTTCCACTCTTGCCGCCCTAGTTTCCGTCATATCGGTGTTATGTTCCCGGATTTTGCGTTCCTTACGCGGTTGGGTGATAATGGGAACCCCTTGACAGTTCGCCTTTAATAAAACTCCTCCAGCAATGCCCAACCTTGGTTTTACCATTTGCCACCTAGCCTCTTTTTCCCCTTGGGTTTCCGGAGCCCAAGGGTCATCTTTATTTAAACCCCCCTGGGCCAGTGCTCCTCTGAGTGTTGGTCCGACCGAGTAGACCGCGGGGCCACCTCGGGGCAACTTGAGGGTTGGTGTTACTCGTAGGATGTCTCAGCTGAGTGTGCCCTGAGAACGAGATATGTGCAGCTCCTATCGGGATTTGTCGGCACATTCGGGCGGTGTTGCTGGACTTGTTTTACCATTATCGAGGATGTCTTATAAAACCGGGATGCCGAGTCTGATCGGAATGTCTCGGGAGAAGGAATATCCTTCGTTGACCATGAGAGCTTGTGATGGGATAAGTTGGGACTCCCCTGCAGGGATTTGAACTTTCGAACACCGTGCCCGCAGTTATGGGCAGATGGGAATTTGTTAATGTCCGGTTGTAGATAACATGAAACTTAACTTAATTAAAATGAATCAACCGCGTGTGTAACCATGATGGTCTCTTCTCGGCGGAGTCCAGGAAGTGAACACGGTGTTGGAGTAATGCTTGACGTAGGTTGTTCTAGGATCACTTCTTGATCATAGTTCTTCGTTCGTTCCTTGCCTTCTCTTATCGCTCTCTTTTGCGAACAGGTTAGCCACCATATATGCTAGTCGCTTGCTGCAGTTCCACATATTACCTTGCCTTACCTATAAGCTTAAATAGTCCTGATCGCGAGGGTGCGAGATTGCTGAGTCCCGGTGACTCACAGTTTACTTCCAAAACCAGATGCAGGGACCGATGATACCGTTCCAGATGAAGCGCTTGAGCTCAAGTGGGAGTTTGATGAAAGACTCTCCTCGTTACTATGTGTCTTTCCCAGATGATCGGTAGTGGTGCCCAGTTGGGGCGATCGGGGTCCATGTCGCATGTTGGGGTTGATATTTTATTTTGGTACCGTAGTCGGACCATGAGTGTATTGGATGTTTGTAATGTTATTCATGTATTTGTGTGACGTGGCGAGTGTAAGCCAACTATGTACCTTTTCCCCTATTATCTTTTTACATGGGTTGTTGTGAAGATTACCTTGCTTGCGACATTGATTTCAATGCGGTTATGCCTCTAAGTCGTGCTTCGACACGTAGGAGATATAGCCGCATCGAGGGCGTTACAATAGTGGAGTACTGCTAGTTTTCCTTTGTCTACTGAAGCCGGCTTGACCTCATCAATGACTGTCGAGAAGTCTTCATGCATGTGCCCGGATGCGCAGTTGTCGTCATTTTGATCTGAAGCACCAGATTATAACATATAACATGAAAAATGCCACATGACAAGAAACCATAACCTCACTGCCCAAAGGAGACAACAACATGAATCTCGATGGACAAACTAGACGAGGATCAAAGCTCAAATTAAAGATAAACTCGTAGAAAAGGAGTCCATTGGTAGATGTCCTAATTAACATAGCCGGCTTGACCTAGATGGCAGCCGAGTAGTCTTCGTGCATGCGCCCCCAATGACCAGCGCCTTGGAGGAACTCAGTTGTCATTGTTTAACCCTCGCAGTGAACCGAAGCACGTGACACCTAATATTGTGAGATGACAAGAAACCTTTTTTTAGATTTCTCATCAGAACTACAGCCATGTACAACACAGCCTGCACGATATGTAGACGATAGCCAATCCAGGCGTGTTTGCTGGAGTCTGGTCACATGCATGGATGAACTGATCTTTTGTGTCATGCAGGGATCGTCCAGGCACCAACGTCTGTACAACACTTATCTAGTACTATCGCTCGTCTCTCTCTTCTATTAACTCACCCGACTTGTGGGGCCGGGGAGTTTGCCTATGGTCGGTTCTCAATTGCGGTCCCACATGTGTGTGCAAATGCAATATGGCGCGCGTTCCATTCGGAGAGCGGCGTGCTAGACCAACCGACCGTCTAGGGTGCGACGCGAACGCGAACGGCGTGTTGTATACTCTGTACATGTGTACCGCCGTTTTCTTGAGGCTTTGCTCCATGGAGCAATCTATGGATACAAAATTAGTATATTGTACTCCCTCCGTCCAATGAAGAGTGTACATCTAGAAATTTTAGGACAAATTATGAAGTTGAGTAAAAAATGTATTGGAAATATGCAAGCCACGATCTCTCTCCTCTTTAATTACCCAACCCCCAATGAGCTAAGTGCATGTAGAAATTAAGAAGACCATGTGTAGATTGCTATTGGTCTTGATTACCGTGTGATGAGAGAGACGTATTTTTTCCTACTTTAAAGTGCATTGGGAAGATAGAAGTACACTCTTTTGTGGACAAATTTTGAACCTAGATGTACACTCTTCACCGGACGAAGGGAGTACTATTTAAAAGTTGAGGGCGGGGCTTTTCCCGTGCGGTAAGCGGGGCAGTTCCGCCTAGTCGGTTCGATAGAGACGCGAGAAAATGAGGGAGTAGGTTGCTGCAAACGTAGGGTTGTGTGATTTGACAGCGAGTTACTGCTGGACAGGTGGGGCCCCATGATTTGACTTGCCATTATCATTTTAACTGCGGCGCAACGACCGGCGTGAGTCTCCCGATTCCTGACCACCTCCATGGTATACAGGTGCCTCTCCCAATGCTCCACCATGTAGAGGCTAGCTCTTGGATGAGAGCCCACTCCTCCACTTTTTCCTTGCCTCTTTCCTCCACATATGCAAAAATGCCATGTAAGTGGGCTTATAGCCCACTATTGTACTTGCCCGTATATGTGCTAAGCCTGCCACATAGGGATAAAGTCTGACGTGGCAAGTAAATTAAGAAGAGAGAGACTAGTTTGGTGACCCCAAGTGAAAAGACAATTTTGAGTCCATAGCTAATTAAATGAAGCAAACTTAGCAACAAAAAACTAAGCACCTATGCATTGGGGACTTGAGTTGTTAAGCCATTTAATGCCCTTAGCACCTCATCTAAGCACCATTTCATTAGAAGAGGTTACTCCTTGGCAAATTCAATAAATACTACGAAGAAAGAGATAGACAAAAGTAAAAAAAATACTCTTATAGCCAACCTTATAGCTAACTTTGTTGTATAAGTGACTAACTGATGACTATGTATGACATGCCAACATCAGATAGCCTAACGCACCGTGTTAAATCTCCAAGGGCACGACCGCGCGAGTGACGCAACGATCATGGTAGGTGCGACCATGATACGGGCTGCTGGCAGCCCTTGGATCTGATATCGAACGGTCGCATGCTAAGTTGCTAAAATTTGCAGAATAACCCTCCAGGATAGGATATTCACCCATAGGTCCAGAATCACGCCATGCAACTGTTCGATCTCAGATCCAAGGGCTCTCGGAAGCCTGTATCATGGGAGAATGGAAAGCTTTGTATCACTTGTAATTTTCCTGACACTTGACATGACATCGAAAGCCATTTAATTGGGCGTCGAGTAGACCTGACATATAATATGGCCCCCATAGTACTGTGCATGAATCCATTTATCCACCAGGCAAGCCACTACCCTGCCGTTCGCACGCCCCACTCAACATTTTTACAATCGAGAAACCGCTGGCAATTCGCTCCTACTCGTCCTCGCACGTCCTTTAACATTACGGCAGTTTGCTCCTAGTCATCCCGTCCTTTCACATTACGGCAGTTCCACTAATCCTAACCCTCCTCCCAAATCCATGGCATCCCAAATCTCCATGATCAGTGGTGAGTGCAAGGTTAGAATCATCACTGGCGATGAGTTCGACGTCATCTACACCCGTTCTTCCACAACGGTGAAAGAATGCCTTGCTCGCTTCACACACATGTTCGAAAACTCAAATGATGAGTGGGTCGCTGGGCTAGATGTTGAGTACACCATAACCCTAGACAAAGAGAAGAATCTAAAGAAGGAAGAGAAGATGAAGCACGCCTTGATCCAGGTTTGCGTGCATGACTTATGCTTGGTCTACCACATATGACATGCCGACGTTGAGTGCGGGGAATTTAAGAACTTCCTCAAAGGCAGCCGAGTCAAATTCGTTACTGTAGACTTTACGAATGACAGAAAGTCCTGTATTGGATAGGCCTCGTTGTAGGCAACCCCTTCGACCTCCGGAAGAATGGGCTGGTGCCCTCCCCTGATCAGGCATCAATGCTGACCCTGGCCTGAACCATGGTTCATCCTTCGTACGGTAAACTGAAGAAACCTCCGCACATGTTTCATCGTGCATGGCACTGGAATGTACTAGATATAGACCACTACACTGCAATGGATGGCTACCTTTGTTTCAATATCTACAAGGGTTGGATGAAGAGCAAGAGCCAAGTGTGTGGTTCAAGCAAAGAAGTATTGGCCAAGAGGAAGAGGGACAAGGACGAAGTCGAGGACGTGGACGAGGACTCCGAGTAAGGTGGCAGTGTCGTTGCTCATGGTGGTTCTAATGCAGTGTCTACTGGATTAGTTGCTTAATTTAATTTCAGGTGTGCTTAGTTTTATTTGAGGGGTGTGTTGTGTTGAGCCCCCAGCAGAACTATGTTATGTTTCTTCTTGTTACTTTAACTCTTCAGTGCGTACATACTAGTATTTCTTGCAGTTCATCTTTTATTTGGTATAGTACTACCACTCGTTTCTTCACATTATATACGTACAATATATATGGCCAACATCATATAGCCAGTTATTTAGTTGTCAAAGAATTTCAAGGTGCTTAGTTTTGTCAAAGAATTTCAGGGTGCTTAGTTTTATTTGAGGGGTGTATTGTGCTGGACACCATTATTGTGACTCAAATATCTTTTGCCATGTTATAATGACATAAAAACCGATGGATCAACATGCCAGCTCTCCCTCTATCTCGCTACAGTAAAATAAAGTGTGGGGCCTACTTGATCCCAACAGTGTTCTTATTTTCCTGTAAAATTATTCGCTTGGTTACTCCTGACAAGCGAGGCCACACTTATCATTGTGAGAATCGGCTTATTTTTATCATATAACATGGTCAACAGGTTTGATGTGAAAATAACAATGTCTAATGGCCTTTTTGAGCAAACATCTAACTTAATGATGGCATTTTTGAGATATCTAATTGCATTTTTGAGCAGGCATCTCACAGATCAATGGCATTTTTGAGTGGTTGTAACTTCTAATGGCAAAACTAAGTAGTGATACAGAACTACTCGCATAAATAATAAGAACCCAAGAATTAAATAGGTATGCTAATTTCTTTAATAGATTTAGCACCCCATTTAAGCACGTACTAGCTTTTTAAATAGTACTATATGCATAATTTGGCGATGAGTGCTCTCTATATGTACCACCTTTTTTCTTTAATTTCATCTTGTTAGTTTTGCTCCATGGCGCAATCCATCGATACTACTACTGTACAAAAGTATACATTTTTTAAAAGGCTAGAGGGTGGGGCAGTCTAGCTTGGTCGGTTTCAAGAGAGGCGAGGGCCTTTGTGATTTGACGGCTCATTACTGCTAGAAGGCGGGGCCTTCTGATTTGACTGCTTGTATAAATGTGCCGACGACCTGAGGAGGAGCAAAGAACCGTGCGGTATACTCAAATTTTCCACTGGAGTACGACGGAGGAGCACGAAACACGGCAGCACAGTGCCATATGGCGATAAAAATGATCTAATTTGCTAGTCATCTCATTGTTAGCAGTGTTCTATTCATGCCTCGCAGAGAACATGACACGTGCGGCGAAACACCCAAAGCAAAAGAAGAAACACAGGAGCAAAAGAAGAAGGAAGATTATCACCCCAAAAAAACAAGGAAGACGCACACACAAGTCTAGGGCGCTGCTCTCTACTACATGAAGGGTTGCTGGCCACGGAGTCGTAACTGCTTCTTCATCGCCTCCACGACCTCCATCTCCTTGTGCGTCTCCTCTGCCATCTTCTTCATTCTATCCATGATGTGGGAATTCTTGACATGAGCCTTCAGCATCTATTCCACGGCCGCATTATGTACCTTCATAGCAGCCGGGTGCTCGATGCAGAGCTTCGCCAGCTCCTCCTTTTGTTCCATGACAAGGGCCTGTAGCATCTTAATTGAGGAACTACTATTCTCATGCAGCTTCATCCAGCCGGCATTCTCCTCCTTCAGCAGGTCGAGCTCGTGGCAGAGCTTCACCTTGTCCTCCTAAAGTTGCAGGATTTCGCCGGTCGCCTTCTTCTCCGAGGCAATGCTCTTCTTCAGCAGCATCACCAAGCCGATGGTCAACTCCCCCTGCTCATTGAGCTCAGCGGGCATGTCGTCGAGGCTCTCCTTCAGTAGCTCCACCAAGCCGTGGATGAACTCCTTCTGCTTATTGAGGTGCTTATCGAGCTGATCGGGCATGCCGTCGAGGGATAACGACTCCAGCGCCGCCAGCTCGTCATGTTCGCCTCCACGGCTAGGGCACTCCTGGGAGCCATTGCATGCCCATGAGAGATCTTTTGAGGTCTCCGCGAGGCGGCGAGCCCTCTCTTTTTTTCACAGCCTTGGTTGCCACTCCCTTGTTACGAGTAGTTCTCGACCTAGAGCTTTGCACACTGGCCATGGAAAGGACGGACGAAGAAGAAGGACTTATGAGGAAGAAGGTAGAGTAATTTTTGGTTAGGTAGTTCCCCTTTTATAACCTAAGTACTAGCACTAGTACTAAAACCTGCATAGTGGGAACACGTTCAGGTTTGGTACGTACTAGTAGGTGTGAGAAGGCTTGCGCTTAATTGTAGCACTAGTACTTTGGAATGTGATGGGAACAAGGTAAAGATTAATTGATGGTTTTGGTTTCGAGGCCTGAAACGGCTCCCGATGAGTTTAGTGGAACATAAATTTCAAGTACTCCCTCCATCTCAGTTTAAGGCTTGCACGTGTATCTAGGTCATCAATGTAACTTATATAAAATAAATTGTTTAACATAAAAAATATATCATTAAAAATATAATATTTGAAGTTCGTAATGATATATTTTTCATAATGTATGCCTCTTATTAAGTTGGTCAAATTAATGACCTAGGTACACATGCAAGACTTGTAAACTGAGATAGAGGGAGTACTACACTGGCCCTGTTTGGATGCCTAAGTTAGAGTTAGTTTTAGTTAGTTCTGGCTCAAATAACCCAAAAGTATCCAAACATGATGGGTTAGTTTGGGTTAGTTGGATCTAACCCATCTCAAAAAACTAGCCCACACTAGAGGAGCTTATTTGGGTTAGTTCTCCTGGGCCCACTAGAAAAAATAGTAACAAAAGTTATCCCTCCCATCCAAACAGGGTCCAAAGTAGTCAAATGATTGAGAAAGAATATTTGTCAACCTAACCCTACCATCCAAACAACTCTTTGGTTAGAGTTACTTCAGGGTTAGTTCAGGGTTAGAATCTAACTCTAACCTCTAACTGAGTTAGAGTATCCAAACAGGGCCACTGCTAAAATGCGGTCGCACAAGTCAGTGATGTAACTGGTCGTACATGTCAGACCAAGCCGATGTGTGTCCGTTCGGTGAGACGCGGGTCCGACCGACTGTTTGTTGGTGCGACTGACCGTAAAGTATTACGCGAGGGAGACTTCTGGTTGTGGCTTCGGTTGATTGTCACGGCCAAGCATTCTAAAACTAGTGATAAATCAATTACCATCTTTTTTTCAAACGACCAAGTATTTTCACAGGAATACAATACATATAGATGGAGTGATTGTCAAGGTTGCAAACCGACATGGCGTTGCAAGTTCACTGCAGCAGCAATCAACTACTAGGTCACTGCATCGCTGGCGGGGAAGGAGGGCAGCTCACCTCGCCTACGATGCATGCCCAACGGCGCCGCTGCAATTGGTCCTGGGATTTGGCTTCTCCTACCGTCCATTTGAACAGTTGCACTGGTTGCTCATGCCATTGCACAGGCATGCGCATTCTTTCCTCCGCAGTCGACTCTATGAATATGATCTCTGCCATTAGCCCTAGCTCGAAATCAACGCGACGCTGCCAGATGTTGACATCCCTCAGCATCTCTCCCCTGAGATCGACTTGTGCCTCCGCCTTGTGTTGCACCAGGCGCAGCTCCTTGGAACTTCTCTCCAATCGATGCGACGCTTCCTTGATCCGATTTTCCCTTGCTGCCCACCACCTGAAACGCAGCCCTGGCATGTCCTCCGACGCCACCAATCTGTGATTCCAGATCAATGGATCCCCTCTAATACACATGTGGGTTTCACTCAAAAGCGGCAGTGCTGCGGGCCACAGCGAGAGGGCAGCCCGCGGGATCCTGGGATCTAAGGGATTATCCATGGCGGGATCCTCCATGGCGGGATCCGGTGGGCGAGACAGGGAGGCGAGCCTAGGCGCTGGGAGAGCCCTATGAGGCTAAGATAAAGATAGTACTACTCCACTCCGTCCATATTTAAATAAAAAGGCCACCAACAGTAGCCCTGGCAAAAATTGATCATGCTGCCTGCGTCCTGGTTTATTGGCCCCTTTTTTTGTGCCACTTTTTATGACATGCATATATTATGTTACTTAAAAATATGGTCAAAATTGGCACAGAATACGAAGGAGACCAATGGAAGTAGCAACCCATGATTTAACTACTCGCATGCACCCAGTGGAGTAGTAATGTCTTTCTTCCTCCCTCACGTTGCATGTGTTGTATTAATTGACCATCAATGAAGTGAAGGACTTTACATGCATCAAATTATCACATGGGGTGGATCTTCATACAAAAATGCATCCCCCCGTGTACCCGCGTGTTCGTGCGAGGGAATGAGTGTGTGTGTGGTGTGCGTGCACATCTTCGCTTTGTGCATGTACCGCTAGTGTGCCTCAAAGAGGACGAGTACATTCTTCTGGAACCAGCAGCACGTTACTATGATCAATCCACACAAGGAGGTCGCGACAATGCCTCCACATGTGCCATGTGGCTTCATGAACTGTAAGAGAGACACTATGTAGTGTGCCATTGGAATTCTAACTTACGTGTTTTGCACATACTCGAAGTACTAGTAAGGTACACGTGCATTGCACACATCAGATTTGGCAACCAAATTATGAATAAATACCACACTATAGCATGTAAAATTTGAGTCATATATGCCTGATGTAGACGTTCATTTAATGCCTATTGTTCATCTCATTCAAAATCAATTAGTTTTTATAAAAAAGCTACGGCCTCTTTGATTCGTAGGATTTCCAAAACGTGGAAATAGGAAAAACATGGGATTAGAGTGGAATGTCATTTTGAATCCTACAGGATTGTATGAGTGTTTGATTGTGCATAGAAAAAACGCATGATTCTTTCAAAGAGGTTTGAGTGGATGGGATGTTTCCTATGAAGTCTACTGCAAATGAATCCTATGGAAAAATTCCTATGGTTTACAATCCTACGAATCAAACAACCAAGATAGGAAAAATTCCTAAGGATTAGAATCCTCCAAAATTCCTTTGAGAATCCTTTGAATCAAAGAAGCCCTTAATCTATTTTATGATTCATGGAATTGTGCGTTGTAAAGCATAAAGTAAAAACAAATAATGGAAATTCAACTAGAAAAAAAGTTTGGGCGATTATGATATGGAAGATTCTAGAACAAAGGAGAAGCACTTGTGTTTTGAGGTTTGTGCATTATGCTTAAGTTCAACCATGGAGTCTGCTAGATTGTACATGTGGAAAATCCGGTGGGGGGCTAGAAGATGGTGCAAGGGTCCAAGTTGAGGGAGACTATGAAGGAGTGCACAAGTGCGAGATCGATATTTAAAGAGAGGGGCGAGAATGTTCGTTGTTGCGCGCAGTGGCGGAGCCATGAAAAATAAATGAGCTAGGGGGCCAAGCATTGCTAATCCTTTACAAGGAGGGCCAATTCATCAACTTAAACCATTTTACCAGAAATTGTCTAATGATCCCATTCATATTAGCCTTGATATATAGTGATGTTAGGGGGGCAGGGCCCTTGCTGCCCCCTATCTTCGCCACTGTGCGCGCGTCTGAGAGATGAAGCGGAAGGCATGGATGATGAGAGGGGGACGTTGGATATATAATTAATGTGGGTGTATGCGCTATGTAATCCTATATAGAGAGGTATAGATTTATCGATGTGGACGTGGGAAAGAGGGTGAGACCTCACTAGATATGTAGATTGATTGGTTTGTGTGCAAAACTGTGAAAGACCTAGCTATATATACACAAACATAGAGGAACATCGATCGTTACGCATGCATGTGAGAGATAAAGAATGCCCGATTTGACGGAGAGGGGGAGGTGTGTGTGTGTATGCATGGGGGACCGACCTGAAGAAAAAGGTTGCATGTGTGCGATGGATAATGCTGACTGGTAGTGTGTGTGCATGCATGCACGAGAGAAAGTCAATGGTACAATTATAAATAGAAGACCGTGTGGGTGTAAAAGACTAGGCGAGGTCATAATCAATGTAAAGTTGAATTCAAATATTTGAATAAGAGATCATGATGTTTGAAACCCATGCGTGCATGAATATAACTGAGATATGCGCGGTGTGGTTTGGAAACGAGCATGTTGTACTGTATACACATTGAACAAGGTCAGACTGATTTGAATTTGAGATAACGATGGCAGACATCGTTTGGCCACATTGCATCCGTGCATGGACGCACTATTATAATTGGATATGATGGGTGGCTTTCGCATCACATATCTATATCTATACACCTATATATTATATTTATATATTTTATATAGTGTGCGGATAACTTTAAATTTGAAAGATGGTCGTTGGATGAAGCCAATCCGATGGTGCAGAGATGGCAAATTTGAGCACTACTGGCCGTTGGATATCATCTAGATTCCACCAGATTTTGCCACATGTACAATCTAGAAGGCTCCATGGTTGAACTTAAGCATAATACACAAACCTCAAAACACAAGCACTTCTTCTTTGTTCTAGAATCTTCCGTATCAGAATTGCCCAAATGTTTTTATACATGATTTGCCATTATTTGTTTTCACTTTATGCTTTACAACGCACAGTTCCATGAATCTTAAAGTAGATTAGCTTTCTTATAAAAACTAGATGATTTTGAATGAAATGAACTATAAGAATTAAACGAACATGTACATCATGCATATATGACTCAAGGCTTACATGCTATAATGTGGTATTTATTCATAATTTGGTTGCCAAATATCATGCGTGCAATGCACGTGTACCTTACTAGTCTAAATGGTGTTTGTGTGTGTGTTGTGCGTGTTAAACACATTGTACGTAGTATCATACATGGTTTAGATTCTGAACATCTAGCTAGAGCATACATGTACTATGATTTGAATTCAACATAAAATGGATATATATATTTGAATTTGAGATCTATGTACATGTAGTTCGTATTTATATAGGAATTTACTTCTCCTATATTCATGTCATGTGTTGTGAAGATAATATTTAGATGGTTGTATAACTAACCCATGTACAATCCCATTCAAACAGGGAAAACGTACTCAAATTTAGTCCATATGCTAGACAACACACATTGTTTTTTATTGTTGAGGGAAGTGCAAATTGTTTTGGTATTGTACATGTTATGTTTGTTGTCCCAATTTTTTTATTTTTTGTTGTATTTGAATGCATTTCTAGTAATATAGTAAAACGGGACATGGCTCTCTCAAGTGATGAGGTGCAAATTGTCTTTTTTGGGTACACGTTAAGCTTGTTCTCCCGAAATTTCAAGTTGCGCCTTGTTATGCCGAAATTTCAAGCTAGCATCTCTATCTATCGTGCTGCGAAACTCCCGCCTCTTTAACCCGCGCCTTGTTACCCCGAAATATTAAAGATATATCATTGTCTCATTGTGCTCCAAAAACTCGCTCCATCACAACCTGCGCCTTGCTATCCCAAAATTACAACGCGCGCGAAAACTCCCACCTCCTGTGAAATCCTGACACACAAAATGCTCGTGATACCCCTGAACCGAAAGAACCACCTAGCTCAAATCGATGGGGGGTACTTTCGTAACTTACCCCACATTTCGGACAAGCGCGTCCCTAGGCCATGGTTCCCCACTCCCATCCCATACGCCCACCCATTCGTACACCGAGGCCACGAAAACCCGTGAAGCCCCACACCCTCCTCCGTCCGCCACCTAGCCGAAGCCTCTTCCCCGACGACATCGTCAACAGCAACACCTCCACGTCCCTCATCCATCGTACTGGATGAGGATCCGTTGTCGATCTCGTCGTACCGTTGGTTCAGCCACCCCGTCCTCCAGCTCCAAGGAGCTGCCCCGATGTTCCTCTCGTCTTCCGCGCCACCTCCATTCCCACACCGCCGTCTTCACCTGCACCACCGGAAGAGAAGCATCATCACCGTTTCCTTGAATGAAGCTGAGGCCTAATCGGCGCCACCAAAGAGGTTGTACATGAATCGCCGCATTTTCTTATTGATTTGGTCTCACGGTGCTGCCAGCGCTCGGTCCCGAGCCGACATGGTGCGATGCCATCCACGGTGGCGTCGCCATCCACTTCCTCCACGGTGTCGCTCCCTCAGCGGCGATGACGTCCACGTCAGTAGGAGCAGCTACTGCTTTAGCTTTCGCTCGCCCTGCTGCTCTGCTCTTGCTCTTGGTCCCCTGCCTGGTCTGCTCTTGCTATTGCTCGCGCTCACACTGCTGCTCTCGCTCTTGCTCTTGCTTGCGATGCTGCTCCGATTTGGCTACACTTCAGTCGACTGAATCGACTTTTGGGTCAGTCAATTTTCAAGGGGTGGGGGGCTCACCGGAGTTAAGGAAGAACCAGCCACAGCGGGGAGGGGGGCTCACCGGAGAGGTACCCCACTATCTATCTTAGGGTTCAGGGTGGGGGCGATGGTCGCTAGCGGTGGTGGGGCGGTGGCGTGGGGATCCCCGGAGAAAAAGCTCGGCATGGGGGGGGCTAGAGGGATGGACGGGGTGGTGGCGGACCGGCGGTGGGGAGTGGTTTCGGGGTAGGCGGTGCGGCGCACCATTGGACGCGGGCGGCGGGGGGCGGCAGTTTGGCCGGTGGTGGCTAGTGGCTCAGGGGGGTGGAGGTTGAAGATGAACTGCTACACGACCAGCTGCCCCGGCTCTCGCACGCGCTGCTGCTACTACTTTTCTGCTACTAGTGCGTTCAGTTTCGACAGTAAAATTCAGTTTCGACAGCAAACTTCAGTTTCGACAGTTAAGTTCAGTTTTGACAGTTAAATTCAGTTTTGACAGTTAAGTTCAGAGATGAGCGGCTGATGTATTTTACATCTAGCACTTTGTGGTTATGTATTTTACATCATCTATTGGGATGCTATTAGAATTCCACTCAGGTTAATGTTGCCTCTCTTGTCCTGCTTTAGCCTCGGCGTCGTACAACTCACCGGAGCTGCTCCAACAACGAAACCCTCCATCACAGCGGAGTAGTACCCCGGGCTCCATCTCTAGACGTCTAAGATCTTCTTCCCCTCCTCCGACAGCCAAGTCAGCCGGGGCATCCTCATCGACCAACCCAATCATGCTGAGATAGACATGGCTTTGCCAAAGAGGTTGTACACTTGTTGCATCTCTTTTTTACTCTACATGTTATATATATTGTCCACTGAGCACACGTAGTAACGTGAAATACGATTATTTTATCCTACTATATGACAAGCTGTGAGGTACCAGGCAACTTAGCTATCTGTGATGGTCTCTCTTGAATGCCATCATTATTTATCTCTGGGCGTTTGAGTTGTGCATTTGTCGATGGGCCTGGGAGTTGAGCTAGTAGGGCAGTGGCCTGGGTCCAAAGTAGTAGAATTAGCACAAAAACATTTTTTGAGTGTAGGATTTTCCTTGCTCAAGCCTGCCTACTAGAATTGCTAGTGCTTGAAAGGAAAAGTGAAGGAAAAACATAGGAATTGGAAAGTTTCCTATTGCACTACTATTCATGCATTTGGTTCAAAGGAATGGAGCAAAGGAAAACTGTAGGATTTGTTCCTTTAGTGTCTCCTTGAAAGAAAAAATGTAGGAATTTTAATTTCCACTTGTCCTCCTTTTCAAATTCCTATTCATGAAGCACAAGACTAAGAGATAGTAGTATAATAGCATTATAACCGTACATTTTCTTGTGGTTTGACTTAATCTCACCATGCTTCTTTGCACCCTGTGATCTTCCAATTCTTGTGAACCAAACACCCAGATTGGCAGAAATTCTGTGATTTTAAATTCTCTATTTTGCACGTGCATTCCTATCCTATTCATGTCTATTTCCTATCCTTGCATTATTACAATCATCAAATTACAAGCCCTTACACAATTACTCCTGTTACAGATATGTGTCAAAGAAAACCTTGTGTGGTTTGTCCTGCTCCTGTTGCGCTGTGTTCCACCCCAGCTCAGCTGCTCCAATGACGGAAGGGTTCACCACAGCAGGGATCTGCTCTCTAGACTGTCTTTCACCGCCTCAGATCTTCTTCCCCGCCGTTGGTAGCCACGACAACTGCTTTACCATCATTAACTGAGCAGGTGACCTTGAGGACTACACGGGTCCTCAAGAGAGGTCGCACTCTTCCGTGTTTGCTTACGTTATGCATGGCTTAATATGATGACATGCTACTTTATCGTCGTGTTCACCTATTAGACTCTGAGTCTGGTCCAAACTAATGTTGAAACTTGAGTTTTTAAATGGTTGTGGGGTATATGTTAGGGCAGCAATCAGTACTATCTGTCTACTATCTGGTTAATCTCGGGTGTCTACTATGAGTTTCATGTTGGGTGCAAACAAACATTAAAGGAGCAATTATCTGTATTTTTTAACTAAAGCTATTATCTGCCTGCTATCATTGGTTTTGGGTCTATCCACAGTTTGCTACCATCACTCTGGATTTGTGCATGCACTCCTTACATAATCTTACTATGTTTTATTCCTATGCATGTCAGTTATTGTACACAATGGAACTGAACATGTAGAGCAAAAGAGACGAGCCTTGTGTGGCAATAAAATTTCATGCAGACGTCGCTCCATGGTGGACGCTAAGGCAGCCCCCCCCCTCCACCCATTTCAGATTGTATTCAAGAGGAAGATAAATGTTTTGAGGGGGATTCAGAAGGAGAAGACCATTCCTATTTACCCCCTAAGGCCTTCGCTCTAACTTGGCCTGCTGATGTTGGTAATATCATGCATATGGTGCCTTGCATTGCTTACTTTATACATCAAATATGTCATCTGCTTAGTTTAGACATGCTTTGTGTGAATGCCATCTATTTAGTTTCTTTATCGTATATGTGAATCATGCAATGTCATCTTGTTTAGCCAGGCATCATATATGTGAATTTTGCAATGCCACCCAGGTTAGCCAGTCATCTTATATGTGAATTATATCATGCCATCATTTTTTTATTACGTGTAAAATTTGTCAACAATTTTAGTACATTCAATTACTCTTCCTGTGCATCAGCCATTCAGCACGGTCATGGAAAAATCTGGAGTGGAAACAAGGTCTTTAGAGCAGACAATGCTATCTGACGAAGCACATATCTTGCTGGTTACGGATAGCTCCTCGGAGGAGAATTCAGAGACAGATGACCAGTCCTATTTCCCCCCGAAGTGCATGCTCTAACTTGGCAGGGTTATGTTGCTCATATCATGCATATGGTATCTTGCATTGCTATGTCATTTGCTTAGTTTAGACATGCTTTATGTGAATGCCACATGTTTAGTGTCTAATTACCATATATGTGAATTATGCAATGCCATCTTGTTGCAAGACATTATATACGTGAATTATGCAATGTTATCTTGTTGCAAGGCATTATATATGTGAATTATGCAATGCCATGTTGTTTAGCCAAGCGTCATATATGTGAATTATATCATACCGTCCTTTTTTGTATTTCTCGTTGCATTTGTCGACAATGTTTGTATATTCAACTTATCTTCCTGTGCATCAGCCATTTGAATTGGTGATGGAGAAATCTGGAGTGAAAACAAGGTCTTCAGAGCAGACAATGCTGCCTGCTGAAGCAGATATCTTGCTGGTTAGAGATAGCTCTCCAGAGGAGGATTCAGAGGCAGATGACCAGTCCTATTATCCCCCTGAGGTGTATGCTCAAACTTGGCAGGGTTATACTACTCATATCATGCATATGTTGTATTGTAATGCTTAGTTTTTACATCATATACACAGTATTGAATGCCATCTCCTTAGTTGACACATCATATATGCGATTTCCCTCTGCCCACTTGCTTAGTATATAAATCATATATTTGAATTATATTATGCCATGATGTTTACATAGACAGCATGTATCTGAATTATGGCATGCCAACCCATTATCTAAAGACATAATATAGTTATATCATCTCATCCTGTTTGCATAGTCATCAGATTTTGAATTATGTCATTCTATCTGTGAATTATATCATGTCATCATGTTTCCATCGACGGCATGTTTGTGATTTATGGCATGCCAACCACTTTAATAGACACATCGTATAGTTATATCATGTCATCCTATTTACATAGTCATCATATTTTGAAGTGTGTCATTCTATCATGTTTAGTTAGCCATCATACATGTGAAATTGTGTCATGCTATCCTGTTTAATTAGCCATCATATATATGAAATTATGTCCTGCTATTCTATTTGGTTAGACAACATAAATGTGAATTATTTCATGCCCTGTTTTCTTCCCTACTATTCATTGCACCTGTCTATCTTACAATGTATGTACATTCAATTACTTTTCTTGTTTATCAACCATTTCAATTGGAGGGGGTGATGGCAGTATCTGTGGGAGTAAAACACGGTGTTCAGAAAAGATTGTGATACCTGTCAATGTAGATAGAACCATGGTTGTACTTGCCCAAGAACCAGCCCCACCACACATAACCCAGACTCACGCAGATTGTACCCCTACCCAGTTGGACAGAGAACCAGCTACACCCCTTCTAACCCCAACCCCAGCAGATAGTAACCCGGTTCCAGTTGACACAGCACCGTATCCACCACAGAGCACCCAAACACGAGTAGTTAGTAAGGCAACTGCAGTGCCCAAAGCACGAGGACCACCACTCCGAACCCCAAGTCAACGCTTGAAGCAGAAGAAGAATTGTTCTCAGCTCAGGTTCCGTAGCTATGGTTCATACTACTTTTCTCTTGCATCACTGTATTTACTCATACCAACTAATTTCAAATTTGAAGGATGCAATTGAAACTCCAATGGCGCAACAGGTATGTTTTAAACATGTTTCTTTAATGTGTTTGCTGTTGTAACTTGCTCTATGTTGATTTCAGTTTCAATTGAATAAACAGTTATGTTCTCATGCCATGCACATTACAGTGTTGTTATTGCTGTGTAGTTTCCCACGCTTATATTTTGTCTATGTTGCTTTGTCTTAAATAGATATGATTCGAACTGTCTCTATCTTGATTTGGCAACAAAAACTAGAATGATATAGACCATACAGTGACCATACTACATAGATGGATGTTTGTTTCATGTTGTTATCATGTCCACCTTACTACTGAAATGGTTTACCAAAATGGGTTTCATATACAACGTGGTAAACTTGTGATGTGTGTTTGTTTGTTTCTCTTTTAGAACGCGGATAAAATATTGGAGAAGAGTACCCCGTTATGCAATGGTAAAGGAAGTAATGCAGATAAGGTTCAAGATAGTGAGACATACCTGTTGGTCCCCAAGAAAGCTGATAAAAACTATATTGAAGACAAGACAACCCCAAAGTCATGTCTTGATGTAGTGTTCGAGTTACTAGCTACTACTGCTGGCACCAGCTCTTCAAACTCGCTGCCTGAATCAGTTCGGCTTCTTGAGACTCAACTTCAAGTTGAAAGACATCGATCAGATGTTATCCGACAAGAAGCCGAAGGACTGAGGAAGTCCCTGCAGAATTGAGATGCATACTTTCTGGTGCAACAGCAAGTGCTGGAGGTGTTGGGGAACACAGTAATTTCAAAAAAATCCTACGCACACGCAAGATCCATCTAGGTGATGCATAGCAATGAGAGGAGAGAGTCTTGTCCACGTACCCTCGTAGACCGTAAGCGGAAGCATTATGACAACGCGGTTGATGTAGTCGTACGTCTTCACGATCCGACTGATCCTAGCACCAAAGGTACGGCACCTCCGTGATCTGCACGCGTTCAGCTCGATGACGTACCACGAACTCTAGATCTAGCTGAGGTCGAGGGAGAGTTTCATCAGCATGACGGCGTGATGACGGTGATGATGAAGTTTCCGATACAGGGCTTCGCCTAAGCTCTACAACTATATGACTGAGGTGGAAATCTGTGGAGGGGGGCACCACACATGGCTAAAACAATCAACTTGTGTGTCTATGGGGTGCCCCCTCCCCCGTATATAAAGGAGAGGAGGAGGAGGAGGGCCGGCCACAAGGGGCGCACCCAAAGGGAGGATTCCTACTCCTAGTAGGAGTAGGTTTCCCCCTTTCCTAGTCCAAGTACGAGAAGAAGGAACGAGAGGAGAGGGAGAAGGAAAGAGGGGGGCGCCGCCCCCTCCCTAGTCCAATTTAGACCAGCCCTTGGGGGGCGCGGCCTCCCCTTTTGGCCCTTCTCTCCTTTCCACTAAGGCCCATGAAGGCCCAATACTTCCCCCGGCGAATTCCCGTAACTCTCCAGTACTCCAAAAAATACTCGAACCACTCAGAACCTTTCCTATGTCCGAATATAGCCTTCCAATATATAGATCTTTATGTCTTGACCATTTCGAGACTCCTCGTCAGTTCCGTGATCTCATCCGGGACTCCGAACAAACTTTGGTCATCAAATCACATAACTCATAATACAAGTCGTCATTGAACGTTAAGCATGCGGACCCTACGGGTTCGAGAACTATGTTGACATGACCGAGACTGATCTCCGGTCAATAACCAATAGCAGAACATGGATGCTCATATTGGCTCTCACATATTCTAAGAAGATCTTTATCGGTCAAACTACATAACAACATACGTTGTTCCCTTTGTCATCGGTATGTTACTTGCCCGAGATTCGATTGTCGGTATGATCATACCTAGTTCAATCTCGTCACTAGCAAGTCTCTTTACTCGTTCTGTAATGCATCATCCCGCAACTAACTCATTAGTCACATTGCTTGCAAGGCTTATAGTGATGTGCATTAGCGAGAGGGCCCAGAGATACCTCTCCGACAATCGGAGTGAAAAAATCCTAATCTCGATCTATGCCAACTCAACAAACACCATTGGAGACACCTGTAGAGCATCTTTATAATCACCCAGTTATGTTGTGACATTTGATAGCACACTAAGTGTTCCTCCGGTATTCGGGAGTTGCATAATCTCATAGTCATAGGAACATGTATAAGTCATGAAGAAAGCAATAGCAATAAACTAAACGATCATAGTGCTAAGCTAACGGATGGGTCTAGTCCATCGCATCATTCTCTAATGATGTGATCCCGTTCATCAAATGAAAACACATGTCCATGGCTAGGAAACTTAACCATCTTTGATTAATGAGCTAGTAAAGTAGAGGCATACTAGGGACACTCTGTTTGTCTATGTATTCACACATGTACTAAGTTTCCGGTTAGTACAACTCTAGCATGAATAATAAACATTTATCATGATATAAGGAAATATAAATAACAACTTTATTATTGCCTCTAGGGCATATTTCCTTCAGTATCCCACTTGCACTAGAGTCAATAATCTAGTTCACATCGTTATATGATTAACACCCAAAGAGTGATCATGTTTTGCTTGTGAGAGAAGTTTAGTCAATGGGTCTGCCACATTCAGAGTCGTATGTATTTTGCAAATTTTCTGTGTCTACAATGCTCCGCACGGAGCTACTATAGCTAATCGCTCCCACATTCAATTTGTATCTAGATCGAGACTTAGAGTCATCTAGATCGGTGTAAATGCTTGCATCGGCATAACTCTTTACGACGAACTCTTTATCACCTCCATAACCAAAAAATATATCCTTAGTCTTCTAAGGATAATTTTGACCGCTGTCAAGTGATCAACTCCTGGATCAATATCGTACTCCCTTGCCAAACTCATGGCAAGGTACACAATAGGTTTGGTACACAGCATAGCATACTTTATAGAACCTTTGGCTGAGGCATAGGGAATGACTTTCATTCTCTTTATATTTTCTGCCGTGGTCGTGTTTTGAGTCTTACTCAACTTTACACCTTGCAATACAGGCAAGAACTCCTTCTTTGACTGTTCCATTTTGAACTGCTTCAAAAATGTTGTCAAGGTATGTAATCATTAAAAAAAATCTTTATCAAGCGTCTTGATCTATATCTATAGATCTTGATGCCTAATATGTAAGCAGCTTCACCGAGGTCTTTCTTTGAAAAACTCTTTTCAAACACTCCTTTATGCTTTCCAGAAAATTCTACATCATTTCTGATCAACAATAAGCCATTCACATATAGTTATCAGAAAGGTTGTAGTGCTCCCACTCACTTTCTTGTAAATACAGGCTTCATCGAAAGTCTGTATAAAACTATATGCTTTGATCAACTTATCAAAGCGTATATTCCAACTTCGAGATGCTTTCACCAGTCCATAGATGGATCGCTGGAGCTTGCACATTTTGTTAGCACCTTTAGGATTGACAAAACCTTCTAGTTGCATCATATACAACTCTTCTTTAAGAAATACATTAAGGAATGTAGTTTTGATATCCATTTGCCAGATTTTATAAAATGTGGCAATTTGCTAACATGATTCGGACAGACTTAAGCATCGCTATGAATGAGAAAATCTCATCATAGTCAACACTTTGAACTTGTCAAAAACTGTTTTTCAACAATTCGAGCTTTGTGGATAGTAACACTACTATCAGCGTCCGTCTTCCTCTTGAAGATCCATTTATTCTCTATGGCTTGCCGATCATTGGGCAAGTCCACCAAAGTCCATGTTTTGTTCTCATACATGGATCCCATCTCAGATTTCATGGCCTCAAGCCATTTTGCGGAATCTGGGCTCATCATCGCTTCCACATAGTTTGTAAGTTCATCATGGTCTAGTAACATGACTTCCAGTACAGGATTACCATACCGTTCTGGTGCGGATCATGCTCTGGTTGACCTACGAAGTTCTGTAGTAACTTGATCCGAAGTTTGATGATCATCATCATCATTAACTTCCTCTCTAGTTGGTGTAGGCATCACAGGAACAGATTTCTCTGATGAACTACTTTCCAATTCGAGAGAAGGTACAGTTACCTCATCAAGTTCTACTTCCCCCCCCCCCCACTCACTTCTTTCGAGAGAAACTCCTTCTCTAGAAAGGATCATCTTGCCTTCGAATATGTGATAGAAGGTATACCCAACAGTTTCTTTATGGGTATCCTATGAACACGCACTTCTCCGATTTAGGTTCGAGCTTATCGTTTTGAAACATTTTCACATAAGCATCGCAACTCCAAACTTTTAAGAAACGACAACTTAGGTTTCTTGTCAAACCATAGTTCATACGGTGTCATCTCAATGGATTTATATGGTGCCCTTATTTAACGTGAATGCAGCTGTCTCTAATGCATAACCCCAAAACAATAGTGGTAAATCGGTAAGAGACATCATAGATCGCACCATATCTAATAAAGTATGGTTACGACGTTCGAACACACCATTACGCTATGGTGTTCCAGGTGGTGTGAGTTGTGAAACTATTCCATGTTGTTTCAAATGAAGACCAAACTCATAACTCAAATATTCACCTCCACGATCAGATCGTAGAAATTTTATTTTCTTGTTATGATGATTTTCCACTTCACTCTGAAATTCTTTGAACTTTTTAAATGTTTCAGACTTATGTTTCATTAAGTAGATATACCCATATCTGCCCAAATAATCTGTGAAGGTCAAAAATTAATGATACTCGCCGCGAGCCTCAACACTCATCGGACCACATACATCGATATGTATTATTTACAATAAGTCAGTGGCTCGCTCCATTGTTCCGGAGAACAGAGTTTTAGTCATCTTTCCCGTGAGGCATGGTTTGAAAGCATCAAGTGATTCATAATCAAGTGATTCCAAAAGCCCATCATCATGGAGTTTCTTCATGCGCTTTACACCAATATGACCTAAACGGCAGTGCCACAAATTAGTTGCACTGTCATTATTAACTTTGCATCTTTTGGCTTCAATATGTGTATCACTACGATCAAGATTCAATAAACCATTCACCTTGGGTGTATGACCACAGAAGGTTTTATTCATGTAAACAGAATAACAATTATTCTTTGACTTAAATGAATAACTGTATTGCAATAAACATGATCCAAACATATTATGCTCAACGCAAACACCAAATAACATTTATTTTAGGTTCAGCACTAATCTCGAAGGGAAAGGGAGTGTGCGATGGTGATCTTATCAACCTTGGAATCACTTCCAACACACATCATCACTTCGCCCTCAACTAGTTTCGGTTCATTTTGTAACTCCTATTTCAAGTTACTAATCATAGCAACTGAACTAGTATCAAATACCCTAGGGTTACTATGAACACTAGTAAAGTACACATCAATAACATGTATATCAAATATACTTTTGTTCACTTTGTCATCCTTCTTATCTGCCAAGTATTTGGGGCAGTTCCACTTCCAGTGACCATTCCCTTTGCAGTAGGAACACTCAGTTTCAGGCTTAGGTCTAGCTTTGGGCCTCTTCACGGGAGTGGCAACTTGCTTGCCATTCTTCTTGAAGTTCCCTTTCTTTCCCTTTCCCTTTTACTTGAAACTAGTGGTCTTGTCAACCATCAACACTTGACGCTTTTTCTTGATTTCTACCTTCGCCAATTTCAGCATCACGAAGAGCTTGGGAATCGTTACCGTTATCCCTTGCATGTTATAGTTCATCATGAAGTTCTAGTAACTTGGTGATAGTGACTAGAGAACTCTATCAATCACTATCTTATCTGGAAGATTAACTCCCACTTGATTCAAGTGATTGTAGTACTCAGACATTCTGAGCACATGCTCACTAGCTGAGCTATTCTTCTCCATCTTGTAGGCAAAGTGCTTGTCAGAGGTCTCATACCTCTCGACTCGGGCATGAATCTGAAATACCAATTTTAGCTCTTGAAACATCTTATATGCTCCATGGCGTTCAAAACGTTTTTGAAGTCCCGGTTCTAAGCCGTAAAGTATCGCGCACTAAACTATCAAGTAGTCATCATACCGAGCTTGACAAACGTTCATAATGTCTGCATCTGCTCCTGCAAAAGGTCCGTCACCTAGCGGTGCATCAAGGACATAATTCTTCTGTGCAACAATGAGGATAATCCTCAGATCATGGAGCTAGTCCGCATCATTGCTACTAACATCTTTCAACATAGTTTTCTCTAGGAACATATCATAAATAAAACGGGGAAGCTATACGCGAGCAATTGATCTACAACATAGATATGCAAATACTATCACGACTAAGTTCATGATAAATTTAAGTTCAATTAATCATATTACTTAAGAACTCCCACTTAGATAGACATCCCTCTAATCATCTAAGTGATCACGTGATCCATATCAACTAAACCATGTCCAATCATCATGTGAGATGGAGTAGCTTTCAATGGTGAACATCACTATGTTGATCATATCTTCTATATGATTCACGCTCGACCTTTCGGTCTCAGTGTTCCGAGGCCATATCTGCATATGCTAGGCTCGGCAAGTTTAACCCAAGTATTTTGCTTGTGCAAAACTGGCTTGCACCCGTTGTATGTGAACGTAGAGCTTATCACACCCGATCATCACGTGGTGTCTCGGCACGACGAACTGTAGCAACAGTTCATACTCAGGGAGAACACTTATACCTTGAAATTTTAGTAAGGGGTCATCTCATAATGCTACCATCGTACTAAGCAAAATAAGATGCATAAAAGATAAACATCACATGCAATCAAAATATGTGACATGATATGGCCATCATCATCTTGTACCTTTGATCTCCATCTCCAAAGTACCATCATGATTTCCATCGTCACCGGCATGACACCATGATTTCCATCATCTTGATCTCTATCAATGTGTCGTCATATGGTCATCTTGCCAACTATTGCTTTTGCAACTATTGCTATCGCATAGCGATAAAGTAAAGCAATTGTATGGCTCTTGCATCTTATGCAATAAAGAGACAACCATCAGGCTCCTGCCAGTTGCCGATAACTTTAACAAAACATGATCATCTCATACAACAATTTATATCTCATCACATCTTGACCATATCACATCACAGCATGCCCTGCAAAAACAAGTTAGACGTCCTCTATTTTGTTGTGGCGAGTTTTACGTGGCTGCTACGGGCTTAGAAAGAACTGTGCTTACCTACGCATAAAAAACCACAACGTGGTATAGTGATTGCTTTTGATCTTCAGAAGGAACCCTGTTCATTGAATCTGATTCAACTAAAGTTGGACAAAGTGACACCTACCAGCCACATGTGTGCGAAGCACATCGGTAGAACCAGTCTCGCGTAAGCGTACGTGTAATGTGGGTCTGAGCCGCTTCACCCAGCAATACCGCTGAATCATGAATCAACTAGTGATGGCAAGCAATATGTATATACCCACACCCACAACTCCTTTGTGTTCTACATGTTCATATAACATCTACGCATAGACTTGGCTCGGATGCCACTGTTAGGGAACGCAATAATTTCTTAAAAAAATCCTACACACACGCAAGATCCATCTAGGTGATGCATAGCAACGAGAGGAGAGAGTGTTGTCCACGTACCCTCGTAGACCGTAAGCAGAAGCGTTATGACAACGCGGTTGATGTAGTCGTACGTCTTCACGATCCGAGCGATCCTAGCACCGAAGGTACCGCACCTCCGTGATCTGCACACGTTCAGCTCGGTGACGTCCCACGAACTCTAGATCCAGCTGAGGTCGAGGGAGAGTTTCATTAGCACGACGGTGTGATGCCGGTGATGATGAAGTTACCAGTGCAGGGCTTCGCCTAAGCTCTACAATGATATGACCGAGGTGGAAATTTGTGGAGGGGGGCACCGCACACGGCTAAAGCAATCAACTTGTGTGTCTATGGGGTGCCCCCCTCCCCTGTACATAAAGGAGGGGAGGAGGAGGAGGACCGGCCACAAGGGGCGCTCCCAAAGGAGTAATTCTTACTCCTAGTAGGAGTAGATTTCCCCCTTTCCTAGTCCAAGTAGGAGAAGAAGGAAGGAGAGGAGAGGGAGAAGGAAAGAGGGGGGCGCCGCCCCCTCCCTAGTCCAATTCGGACCAGCACATGGGGGGGCACGCGGCCTCCCCTTGTATCCCTTCTCTCCTTTCCACTAAGGCCCATGAAGGCCCAGTACTTTCCCCGGCGAATTCCCGTAACTCTCTGGTACTCCGAAAAATACCCAAACCACTCAGAACATTTCCGATGTCCGAATATAGCCTTCCAGTATATCGATCTTTACGTCTCGACCATTTTGAGACTCCTCGTCATGTATGTGATCTCATCCGGGACTCCGAACAAACTTCGGTCATCAAATCACATAACTCATAATACAAATCGTCATCGAACGTTAAGCATGCGGACCCTACGGGTTCGCGAACTATGTAGACATGACCGAGACTCATCTCCAGTCAATAACCAATAGCGGAACCTGGATGCTCATATTGGCTCTCACATATTCTAAGAAGATCTTTATCGGTCAAACCGCATAACAACATACGTTGTTCCCTTTGTCATTGGTATGTTACTTGCCCGAGATTCGATCATCGGTATCATCATACCTAGTTCAATCTCGTCACCGGCAAGTCTCTTTACGCGTTCCGTAATGCATCATCCCGCAACTAACTCATTAGTCACATTGCTTGCAAGGCTTATAGTGATGTGCATTACCGAGAGGCCCAGAGATACCTCGGAGTGAAAAATCCTAATCTCGATCTATGCCAACTCAACAAACACCATTAGAGACACTTGTAGAGCATCTTTATAATCACCCAGTTACGTTGTGACGTTTGATAGCACACTAAGTGTTCCTCCGGTATTCGGGAGTTGCATAATCTCATAGTCATAGGAACATGTATAAGTCATGAAGAAAGCAATAGCAATAAACTAAACGATCATAGTGCTAAGCTAACGGATGGTCTAGTCCATCACATCATTCTCTAATGATGTGATCCTGTGCATCAAATGACAACACATGTCCATGGCTAGGAAACTTAACCATCTTTGATTAACGAGCTAGTCAAGTAGAGGCATACTAGGGACACTCTGTTTGTCTATGTATTCACACATGTACTAAGTTTCCAGTTAATACAATTCTAGCATGAATAATAAACATTTATCATGATATAGGAAAATATAAATAACAACTTTATTATTGCCTCTATGGCATATTTCTTTCAGCAGGATTTAAGCGCCAAACAAGAGAAAGTTAATAAGCTTGCTAAGCATTTTCCCAGCATTATGGGTACCCAAGATATTGTTTCTTGAGCTCTTCTGATGTGGTTTCAGTTCTGGACTTGTTTTGCTCTAGTGTTTATTTGCACTGGTCGCCAACTTTGACAACCAGTGTATATGATATGCTGCTTTGTTCCCTATATTTGTACTGGTGGCAAACTTTGATGCCTAGTGGATGTCATATGTGTAATAGCCGTGATAGCCTAGCGTAAGTTGCTTGCTTATTCATCTCCTTATTGTCTTGTTTATTTGTTTGCTTGTAGTCAGTGCAGTTCTTTTTTCGCGGTTTGCTAGTGGCCACAATAACCTATTTTTTAAAACTAGGCCACAATAACCATGGGCTACATATTTACTGTAGTTACCATGGGCCTCCTACGGGCCGTAGAAACAATGGGCCTTCTACGGGCCATAGCATCAATGCGCCTTCTATGGGTCGTAGCATCAATGGGACTTCTACGGGTCGTATGATCGATCGGCCAAACATGGGCCAATAACATACCACATTATGGGCCGTAAACGGGCTAGATTTGGAATCATCCGTTCATGGGCCGACAATAACGTGTCATCGTTAATCAGCCGTAGTTGATGACGCTATGAAAACGGCCCAACGGATTAACGGGCTGCAAACAGGCCGATTGTAACCACGGGCTGAATTTGGCCCACAAGCAGAAAAGGCAAGTAACATGCTGTAAGTAAACGAATGTTGGAAATGAGCCCAAGAATAAATGGGCCTTGAGAAGGCCGAAAAATAACATGGGTTGGAAACGACCCAATGGAATAATGGGCCATTAATGGGTATAAAGCGGTACACTGTTCATTGCAGGCCAGATTCACCATGGGTCGTTAATGGGCCAAGAGTTACAAATGACCTCGTATGAGCCGAAAGACATCATGGGCCATACATGGGCCGGAAGTTACAACGGGCTGGAAACATATTGTACGGCATAGATGAAGCTACTGGGCTTAATTTCGATAGGCCGTAACGTGTCGTGAGTTAGCGGGTCGTAAATGGGCTATATACGAACAGGTTGTTACCAGGCTTTCCGTGGGCCGGCCCGTTACCTTTTGACCAAGTCAAATGGGAAGGCCTTTTCACCAGAATGGGCCTCTATTGGGCCGTGTCACGTGTCGACGTATCATAGGCGCATCCTGTCCAATGAATGGATGACATATGTCCCAAAGGTGAGCCAACACGTGTTTCCTCCGACCAATTATAATTTTACACATGGAAAATCCTTATTCGTTCAGGTTGTTAGCGGGTTATCGGATCAAAAACCGGACCCGATAGCTTAACGGTGACCCATTAGTGGATGCCACGTGTCGGTCACCCTTGACGAAAGCACTTCCATGACGCACCATTTATCGTCATGGAAGTGGACACTTCCGTGATGATAATTTTGGTAATGTCATGGAACACTTCTACGACAGCACAGGTATGACTATCTTGATTCTGTCATAAAATTGTCATGGATGTACATGCATGACAGAAAACGTGACCTACTGTGACAAACACGTATCATCACGGAAGTGTATTTTTTTGTAGTGCTAGATGCAGATGTGTACGGTAAGGATTATGAGCAGAAAGCCTATCGTTCGATGATCGGATCTCTTCTTTACCTATGTGCATTCAGACCTGACATTATGTTGAGTGTTTGCATGTGTGCCCGCTATCAAGCTGCACCGAAAGAATCGCATCACCAAGCAGTCAAGCGCATTTTGAGATATTTGGCTCACACCCCCACATTAGGTTTGTGGTACCCTAAGGGAGCACAGTTTGATCTTGTTGGTTATTCAGACTTAGATTGGGCTGGTGACTTGGTTGATAGGAAATCTACTTCGGGGACATGTCATTTCCTTGGTAGATCCTTGGTCTGTTGGTCTTCAAGGAAGCGGAATTGATTTCTCTATCTACGGCTGAGGCCGAATATATTGTTGTTGGCTCTTGTTGCACTTAGTTATTGTGGATGAAGCAGACACTAAAGGATTATGGCATCAAGGTCAAGCATATACCTCTTTATTGTGACAATGAGAGTGCCATCAAAATTGCACACAATCCGGTGCAGCATTCTCACGTGAAGCACATTGCCATCAGACACCACTTTATTCGTGATCATGTGGCTCGAGAGGATATTGTTGTCAATCACGTCAAGACCGAAGACAATCTCGCTGATATCTTCACCAAGCCTCTCGACGAGAAAATTTCTGTGTGTTAAGGTGTCAGCTAAATATCCTAGACCTCGCTAATGTGCAATAAGCTAGACTCGGCACTCGTGCTAACACTTTCATATCTTTGAAAGGAATGTGTGCATAACACTCAACAAGTCTGAAACTTTTGACAAAGTGAAAGTTTCTTTCTAAAAGTGACATTAACGAAGAACTAGATTAACCGGGTGCCACGATAATTGTGCGATGCTCGGGGTCATACAGTTCTTATACGGTGGGTTACGCCACACAATTTTCTTCGATTAGTTTCTATTCGATTCGATGGATTTGATTTCTGTCCGATCATTTCTCTCATTGCTATTTGCTCGGTCTCTTTTGTTCTCTGCTCAGTGAAATGCCTAGGACCCTGTTTTCCCTCTAATCTATCTCTTCCAGTCTATGTTGTCCTGTTACAAATGCTCAATTCTATCTGGAACGAAACTTATCTGGTGTCCTTGACCATGATTTTGCTTCGGACCGAACTTTAATCTGTTTGGCGAAAGCTGTCCAAAGTTTGGGCTTTCCCGCCTGAGTTAGGACCACGTTCTGTGACGGTTGCCACGCGTTGTACATCAACTGCCAGTCCATCCTATCCATTGAATTGCAATCATCCCCGTATAGAAACCGTTCGATCTTAACCTCGATGTGTGGTTATTTTCCTCGCCTATATATAAACTGCACCACCCCCTTCGTCCTCCTTACCTTCTTTCTCCTCGCTCCCTCTCTCCACCAAAACCCCCGCTGCACTGCTCCTCCTTGAGCTCAATGCGGACGACCCCTTCGCTGCTTTGCTGTCGGAAAGAGGTCACCGGAGTCATTCCATGCCGCTGCGAGATATCTTCTCCCTCGCGCCGTTGTAGTTGTTGCACGTCACCAAACTAGGGTACGTGTAGTTTGTGGTCAAACTTCCTTCCTTCTGATTCGGGTTCGTCCGCGGTTGATTTTCACCGATTTTACCGCTTATATTAGATCTAGGTTTTTACTTCTCTAGTGCGGATGTGATTTGTAGTTTTTCCTCACATCCGAATCTGTCAGAGCTAGGGTTTGTGATTATGCTTCGCTCGAATGAAATGCCTAGCTCGTTGTCTAGTATTTTTCAGACTTACTAGCTCGATCTATATGTTTCATTCTATCGAAACAGTTATCGAATTATGTGTCTGATTCTTCCTCAAAATGTTTTGTTCGATAAAATCTTTCGCTGTGATCATTTGTGACTCTGTCCCCATTTTCCCTCGCTTTTATTCTCTTTCACGGGTCAATGCAGTCAATTGCAGATTCTGCCAAGGTTCACAGCATGGCTGATGATGGGGAATAGCTGACGAGTCCAAAGCACCAAAGGGCCCAATGGTAGGCCCATCAATGAGCAAAATAAAATGAGCCGAACAAAATACAAATGATCAAGAAGCAGATGCCCCGAAGAAAAGAAGAGGTGGCAGGCAACCCATCAAAAACACAGTTGAGCTTGTTTCTCACGATGAATATAACACCATTCCAGGAGAAGATTCAAATCAGAGAAAAGGACGTGTGCAAAATATTCGGCACCACTGGGTCAAGAAATGGTTAAACTACAAGATGGTTCACCCTCGGTACACCAAGAACTTTGTCGTGAGATTAGACTCATTCGAGTTGGTGGACTGCAGCAAAGACCTCCACCACCTCCTGATGCTCATGAAACTTCCATCAAGACTCCAGATTCTTATCCCAAAGAAAAGGCCATGCACCTCCAGAATGCTGAGAAACGCGCCAAGAAGGCCGCCAAAGATCAAGCAAAGGAAGAGGAAAATCGTTGTCTCATCAAGTCAGACGTCGAGAAGAGAAAGGCTGAAGGAAAAGACGAGCGCAGAACAAAGAATAAGCACGATCCAAAATCCGCTACTCTGAAGAAAAAGAGTGCCCTGGGGAAAAGGCATGCGAAGCGAGTTGAACCTGAAAGTCATTCCTCTGGTCAAGATGATCCACCGCTTACCCCAAAGGAAATTAATGCAACTCTCACCGAACATGTGATTGCCACCACATCCACTGTTCTACCAGACTTTCGTGTGGATGTTGTTCCAGTTACACCCCTGAAGAAGAACACCTTGAAGAGGAAGACCCCACCAACCACTGTTACCATGGTTGACAAGGTGAACACCGAACCTCATCCTGATGCAATTAACTTGCAAGATTTCGTGATCGACGCCCATGTTTGCACAGCAAAGCCAGGAGAAAAGCTTCCAAAAGATAAATTGAAGAAAATCAAAGGACCAGATGCCAAGCAGAAGGTTCCCAAGTCTGATGTTGTGAAAGAAAAATTTGCACAATTTGCTTCCAAACTGACTCAACCTCTGGCTTCTATGCCTCCGACCAAGCAAAATATGGCTCAGACTACTCCATCGACTGCTCAAATTGAAAATACAGTGTTGCACCATATTGTTTTGATCATCAGTTCATCATGGAGCAACTAGACCGTTTTGTTAAAAAATTATTTGATGGAGAATTGTCATCTTTGCCAATTCCTTCTGAAGTTATCTCTGAAGCTTTTGTTCTGATCGAAGATATGAGAAATGATTTAGCTCAAATAAATGACCTCATTGGTCAACTGAAGGAGCTTGACAATCGCATGAAAGCTACTAATTCCAAGTTTGTCATCGGGCAGCTTGAAGAATCCTATGCTGATATCAATAAGGAGTTGAAATATCTTCATCACAGAAGGCTGGGATTTCATTCGGATCTAGACCAGACCATTCACAAAATTTGCCTTGATCATCAAGCAAATGTGACTGGTTACAATGATCTAGTCAAGGGACACATTCATCCTTCGAAGAAAAAAAAGAAGAAAATTGCAAATAAGAATGCTCCTCCTCCTCCAGAAGCTGACACTCACAAAGAAAATTCTCCTCTGCAAGCTAGTTCTTCGGTTCTGTGACGCCCCTGATTCAATCGTGCACTAATCATACATGCAAACGTGTACGATCAAGATCAGGGACTCACGGGAGGATATCACAACACAACTCTACAAATAAAAAAATCATACAAGCATCATATTACAAGCCAAGGGCCTCGAGGGCTCGAATACAAGGGCTCAATCATAGACGAGACAGCGGAAGCAACAATATCTGAGTACAGACATAAGTTAAACAAGTTTGCCTTAAGAAGGCTAGCACAAACGCGGATACATATCAAAAGAGGCGCAGGCCTCCTGCCTGGGATCCTCCTAAACTACTCCTGGTCGTCGTCAGCGGCCTGCACGTAGTAGTAGGCACCTCCCGAGTAGAAGCAGTCATCATCGACAGTGGCATCTGGCTCCTGGACTCCAACGTCTGGTCGCAGCAAACGGGTATAGAAAGGGGAAAGTGGGGAGCAAAGCAACCGTGAGTACTCATCCAAAGTACTCGCAAGCAAGGAACTACACTACATATGTATGCATTGGTATCAAATGGAAAAGGGGTAACGTATGTGGACTGAACTGCAGAAAGCCAGAATAAGAGGGGGATAGCTAGTCCTATCGAAGACTATGCTTCTGGTAACCTCCATCTTGCAGCAGAAGAAGAGAGTAGATGGTAAGTTCACCAAGTAGCATCGTGTAGCATAATCCTAACCGATGATCCTCCCCTCGTCGCCCTGTGAGAGAGCGATCACCAGTTGTATCTGGCACTTGGAAGGGTGTATTTTATTAAGTATCCGGTTCTAGTTGTCATAAGGTCAAGGTACAGCTCCAAGTCGTCCTGTTACCGAAGATCACGGCTATTCGAATAGATTAACTTCCCTGCAGGGGTGCACCACATTTCCCAACACGCTCGATCCCCTTTGTCCGGACACACTTTCCTGGGTCATGCCCGGCCTCGGAAGATCAACACGTCGCAGCCCTACCTAGGCACAACAGAGAGGTCAGCACGCCGGTCTAAATCCCATGGCGCATGGGTCTGGGCCCATCGCCCATTGCACACCTGCACGTTGCGTACGCGGCCGGTGAGCAGACCTAGCCTCCCTTATACAAGAGCAGGTGTTCCAGTCCAACCCGGCGTGCGCCGCTCAGTCGCTGATGTCACGAAGGCTTCGGCTGATACCACGACGTCGAGTGCCCATAACTGTCCCCGCGTAGTTGGTTAGTGCGTATAGGCTAGTAGCCAGACTCAGATCAAATACCCAGATCTTGTTAAGCGTGTTATTTTGAATTAACCGCGAACACCAACCAGGGCCAGGCCCACCTCTCACCTAGGTGGTCTCCGCCTTCCCTGTCGCTCTGCCACAAAGTAACAGTTGGGGGCCGTCGGGAACCCAGGCCCACCACTACCTGGATGGAGGCACCTGCCCCTTCAGCCCCCACATCAGAATCACTTGCGGGTACTCAACGAGCCGACCTGACTTTAGTCACCACCTATATAGTACGTATATATGTATGTATTTACCCATGATCAACACCCGACGTGATCACGACCCGATAGTATAGCATGGCAGACTGACAAGAATGTAGGGCCACTGATGATAATCTAGCATCCTATACTAAGCATTTAGGATTGCAGGTAAGGTATCAACAGTTGTAGCAACAATGACAGGCTATGCATCAGAATAGGATTAACGGAAAGCAGTAACATGCTACACTTCTCTAATGCAAGGAGTAGAGAGAAGAATAGGCGATATCGGGTTGATCAAGGGGGGGGCTTGCCTGGTTGCTCTGGCAAGAGAGAGGGGTCGTCAACACCGTAGTCGTATTGGGTAGCAGCGGCATCAGTCTCGGTGTCTAGCGAGAGAAGAGGGGGAAGAAACAATAAATATTAAGCAAACAGATGCATAGTGATGCATGACATGACAAGTAGCGGTGCTAGGGGTGCCCTAACGCGGTATGAGGTTGTACCGGTGAAGAGGGGAACATCCGGGAAAATATCCCCGGTGTTTCGCGTTTTCGGACAGATGAACCGAAGGGGGAAAGTTGCATGTTCACTATGCTAGGGATGCATGGCGGACGAACGGGCTGCGTATCCAGATTCGCCTCGTCGTTCTGAGCAAATTTCATGTACAAAGTTTTTCCATCGGAGCTATGGTTTATTTTCTATGATTTTTCGAAGTTTAAAACAATTTTTGAAATTGTTATTATTTAAATTAGTCCAAAAACAGAAATTATGATGTCATCATGACGTCAATAGTCAAGTGTGTTGACCAGGGTCAAATTGACGCGGGGGACCCACCTGTCATTGTATGTTCCTTATTTAACATAATTAATTAGACTAATTAGGTTGTTAAATAGTTAATTAAGCAAATTAATTAAGTTAAATAATTATTCTACTAATTAATTAATTAATTAGTTTTTTATCCCTTTTTAACCAGGGGGACTGGGCCCCGCCTGGCAGTGGCACAGAGGCCAGCGGGGGCGGGTTAATGGGCGTGGGCGCCCGCCCGAACACGCTCGAGCATGAGGGCGCGCCATGGCCGGGCCGGGGCTGCGCCGGCGACGGCAAGGCGTGGGCTCGTGGCTGGCGAAGGGGAAGTAGCCGGCACAGGCGGGCAAGCGCGGGGAGCGGTGGCTGGCTACAACGGGCGGCGGCCAGAGGCGGCAGGGTGAATTGGTGAGGCGGTGACGGAGAACAGGGGCGTGTGTGGGAGGTGACGGCGGCGGCCTTGGCCAGCAGCAGCGCGGGGCGCGGCCGGGCATGGCGAGCGTGAACTTGGTCGCGGGAGGGTCTGGCGGGGCCGCCCGTCGGGGCTAAGGAAGCGGCAGGGCGAGGTGAGCGGCGATGGCTCAGGCGGGCGGTGGAGGCAGCAGGGGAGGCTGCGGTGGCGCCGCAGTGAGTTGGAGCAGAAGCAGCAGGCGGCAGCCGGGGCACCGGTGAGCGCGGCTCCGGCGGGAGGACTGCGGGGAGGCGGCGAGCGGCTGCGGTGAGCGGAGCGCCCAGGCAACAAGCGCGTGACGGCAGCGGCGGTCCTGCGCGTGGGTGGGCCAGGGCGATTGAGCGGGAGGCGCAGGCGCGTGCATGTGGGCGCGTCCAGAGGCGCGCAGGAGCACGGGCAGGGCACGGGAGCTAAGCTCCAGATGCGATGACGACGACTAGCGTGGCGATGGGAGCACACGGATGTGGCAGGAAATACGGCTAGATGACAAATGAGAGAGGAAGAACAACAGGGGAAAGATGGCAAGCTCACAGCGAACTCATAAGGTGGCTTGGGAGGCTCGGGGATGTCCCGGATGTGGTGGATCGACCCGACGACAGTGCGCGAAGAAGACGTCTTGATGGTGAAGATACAGGGACGATATCGGCCGATCTGCTGGTGTAGCTGACGCAGACGAGGCAGTAGCAGCTCCTGGATGTCCTCTTGGAGCTCGGGGAGGACAATGGCTACGGCGTCGTCAACAACAAGCTCCGGTGCACGGCGGTTAGTTGAGCCAGAGTGCGAGAGAGAGAAAGAGCGGGCGCGAGGGGGGAATGGTGAGGCTAGGGTTGATAGAGGGGGCGCGGGGCATTCTTAAAACGCAGGTAGACGGCGGGGAGGCGTGGGATGGCCGCCCCGTGGCTATCCGTCCATGGACGACGCTCCTGTGTCCATGGGGTGCCTGGTGAACAGAGAGCAAGGGGTGACCGGGGATGGGCTGGGCCTGCACTGTGGCCACTATGGCCCAGTGCAGCAGTAGGAGTTCCTCTACCTATTTCCCTTTCTAAAACTTTTTTTGTTTTCTGCTTTTTCTTTTAATAGTCATTGTTTGTATTTAACTAAGCCATCAAATGATTTTTGCAAAATATGGAACTTGGCCCAAAATTGCTATTGCATTTTTAGGAACTGCCACAAAAAGTTTGAGAGGTATTTGAATTCAGTTGAAATTTTGTTTAAATAGAAATGATAAAAATTGGGGCTGTTTGCCATAGTTTAGATAGTTCAGGGCATTTAAACACTTTCTAAAAAGGTTGGTTCACCACCAATATTAACAAATGAATATGGTGCACATGATGAACATTTTAGTATTAATGTTTGAAAACTTTTATCGTTTAACTTTAATTCAAATTTGAATTCGAATCGGTTTTGGAACTAACGCAGGATTAATAACAGTAACCGAGGTGACATGGTACCATTAGCATGGAATTAATATAGCTTAATTATCCGGGCATCACAATTCTCCTCCACTACAAGAAATCTCGTCCCGAGGTTTAAGAGGTTGAGTAGGGGGGAAGTTCTAGTTATGAAATTCTAACAAGTTTTCTCGGTCTTGGTTGCTCTTCTCGAAGAGGTCGATCCATCACGTTGATGTCTCCATTCCCCTGCTTCAGTTCATCATGATGAAGTCGGCATCCTTTCCTCGGGAACTCCAACTTACGTACGAAGCACAAGGAGTAACTTCGAAAGAATGAACCGGTACAATGTTGCTTATCTGGTAGATAACATCAGAAGAGGTGGCGGAAGTAACTCTCGAATTGAAACTTAAGAAGATATCAAGAGCAAAGTAAGAAGGTACTCTGAGAAGTTTCAAGCGAGCAGGCAATCGTTTGATGCCTGAAATGAAGCGTGAAAGGGGTTTAGAGCAATGGGAGTAAGTATTTCATCTGATACCAGAATAGATTACTAGGCAGGTGGCCCGTGAATCATATACGAAGTCAAGCGCGAGGAATAACTTGGACAACAGGGTGTACAGGAGAGTCAGGTTTCGATCATGTGGAACTGTGGGTTATAAGTAGGAAGGGCGGTGATATTTTGCACAGTCATGATAACAAGGCATGTTAGAGGATAGCCTATCATTTATGTCGCCAACAATATCGGTACCAAGGGCGAGGGACGAAGAGAACCATTCTCCTGCTCATTGAACGAGGCGGAACAATAGGCAAAGTTCACGTCCATCGGTGGTTACCAGAAGGTCATCAACAAAAGTAACAGGGTCTTTACTGACAGAGTGGTACAATGAGGTGCTCAACTAAGCAGGGAATTATCACTACTCAGCTAAGTCCGGTTACAAGAAAGGTTAAACAAAACAATGGAGAGGAAATGTGATTATCAGATTTAAACAAAAAAATGGAAAGTAAAATGTGTTTAAACACATATTTCAGGAGTATATACTTCCCAAGGACAAATGGAGCATGATATCCATGACAGCATAGAAAGTAGAAAACCATTTGGGTACGGGGAGAGGAATTTCATGACATTACCAATACAACAGTGTCTGGATAGTTGGTAAGGAAAATTTAGCATCACGCTTCAAATGTTCTTATAGAAGATCAAAGTACCATAGACATGCTTCGAGATAGCATTGTCATGGTCACTAGGTAATTATCAGACTTTGGATACACAAAGGATCCATCGGGAACAACTTATAGAATAAGTCTTACAATTTCCTCATGGACGAATGGCTAACCTTGCCAAAAGGATACTTTAGCAATAGGTCCTCTAGCCAGGTGTGCTAGGCATGGCATAAACTTATTGTGTTATAGAAAGACCAATGCTATGACACTTGGAAAATGTTCCAACCATCATATCTGGTCGAGTTTCAGATCTAATTGGTGTCAGGATACCTCAGACTCAGGATGCCCGAGAAGAAAAGGTGCAACACAAATTGACGCAAAGACATTTTAAGATTCTCAGGAAATGAACCATGGAAGCAAGTTCCGAAATCAGAGTTCGTCATTAAACCAAGGAGAGGATGAGGAGGTGGCCGGTGGACTCAGCGACATATCATCAAGATTTCCAAAAAGATGGATTTCCACATCTATGTGAACAAGGAGATAACTTTTGTCATATCAAATGATATAATGAGGTATGCTCGAGGAAAACATACACGATTAAACATTGGTTGACGGTGCACTCGAAATACGGACTTAGGTAGCACAAACAATGTTAGAATGGCGATTCGATAACCAATGGTCCAAGAAAGAAATGATGACCATTAACTTCAAGGCAATAAGGTTGCTAGAAGTTTTAAAATTACTAGTCCATTTGTCGGTATTCCTCTTAGGAACAACACGGAGACCAAGAAAAGAATGGTGATGGTGAAGTATCACTTATATCAAGAATTCTCAAGAGGTGGTGAAATTCTCATAACATCCTTGACAAAAAGGCAGTAATACTTCAAGGTAGATCATAATACGAGCTGGATAGCAAGTTGCATCCATAACATGAACAAGTTTGTGATGAAAGGAAGGTAAGGATGTTGTTGATGGTAACTCAATATACCAAGGAATGAGGATGGCACTTATCATCAAGAATTCCGTTGATATCCTGGAAGGAGTCAAAATGTTGATGATGATCACGACACAGTTGTTGAGAGATTTGATGAAGATGTAATTGGTCAGTGATGGCATCAAGTCAAAGGAATGATGAAGCGCAAGTTTTATTGGAACCACAGGTACAACACAAACTCGAAATCAAGTTTGATGTTCAAGGAGAAATGATATGACGAGGAAGTTCGACGTAAGATTAGCTTATCATTGAAAATAGTGCTCCGAGAAGAGGGACTAGGTAGCACAATTAAAATTTAGCACGATAATGATATAGCCGATCGGGCTAGGAATGACTTGAAGGATTATTAAACTCATAAGCACAAAAATTACTTAGAGTTAATGAATCGTATTACGGACTCGATTCACTATCGGTGTCCCTGAGTGTCTAAACTCAGAACCCGGGGAAATTTTGGAATTGGTGAGAAATAATACTTGAAGAAGAACTCATAAGAGGTAATATGGTTCTATGATTTTATCGAGATACCACGGGGTAATACTCGAAGGTAGAACATAATAGAGGTTGCAGAGGTGTATTGATCTGCACAAGACAAGTGCTTTAACTAGTCAGAGAAATGGAATCAAGGAGAAAATATGATCGGAACCATGATTGCAAAGGCTCAATTCACATATACCAAATGATATTATATCAAGGGAATAGTTATTATTACAAGAAGCTTCCATGATAGGATATACATCGTGTCCATGGTCATGAACACAAAGTTCAAGGTCGACTCCCACTTCTTCAACGTATAACCTTCCATTCACCTCTCGCTTTTCGAAAATGACATTAGTTGTTGAAAGTTATACCTGGTGCAATACTCGATAAGTATGACCCGTGAAATCTTTCGGGTTCGCACAGATTTAAGGAAGGCAGGTTAAACCCATCGGAGTATCATAGAAACATATACCACAAACTTTGGAGTAAATAACACGAGCTCGATAGCAGAGCATGCTTGAGAAAGCAAAGGATACAATTTACCAAAGGCATTATGTATCCAAGGAAAGGCTCACAAAGTTATTCAATATGAAGGACACTGTCGGATATTAATCCAACAAGAGGTCTGGTGGTCTACAACGGAGCTGACGTGAGTATCGGTACTCTATCAAAGGAAGAACGAATGCAAGCGCATCTAATTATAGAAACAACTGACTAACTCAAGGCTCAAATGCAAAGGAATTATAAATTACAAGACAAGGGATCAGAAGCAATGCTCTGATTAGGGATGGATAAGTTGAATAGCCTTAGGGGTACAATCGATGGCAATTTGATTGGTCGAGATCCAGCTCATGTCCGGAATGACGTCTAATATTGGAAGGATAAACTCCAGGGAACAACTGGTGATTGTGTGCATTCACACACATGTTGAATGAAAAGGATCAAAATGACAATCACAAAGGTTTTTTTAAAGTAAATTGCTAGACCAAAGGAATTAACCGGAATGCAAGTATGCAAGAATTCCTAGAACAACAGGTTGTTGAGGATTTTTGAAAGATCAAATATTATTTTGAAGTCTTTTGTGGAACACAAGAACAACTGGGAATGAGTGGATACTCGATAAGTGCGAGGAATTATGCGTATGGGTATTTCTGCGGCAAGGAACTACAAGGCTATGGTAGAAGGGATTCTTAAGAGTCGGAGAGCAATTCGATGCATCTTGTAATAACAAGAAAAACTCAGAGTAATTGTATGAACAACAAGTGTATGTCGTTATACATATGGATATATCGGTAATAAGGAATTGAAAAGGCAGAGGGCACAAGGGTCTCGGGAATGATCGAAGAGTATCTTCAGAATCTTCTAGTGCAGTAGGCAATCATCTGCGATAAGGGGCTCTTCGGGAGAAGTAGTTACGAGAACCTAGAGTCGGATTTAGTAAAATCATTTAATCCCGAATAGAAGAGAGATCAGATCCCTAGAGTAAGGATCGAGGACTAAAAGATCATAATACCACCTAGTGGCGACGTGGGCCCATGGGCCGCACAGCCATGTTAGTAAAACAGTTTTCATCGACTAGACTCGACTTCGGCCAAGGAGTGTGGAAGGGGGATTCCTACAGGAAGTCAGCTCTGATACCAACTTGTGACACCCCCGATTCAATCGTACACTAATCATACACGCAAACGTGTATGATCAAGATCAGGGACTCACAGGAAGATATCACAACACAACTCTACAAATAAAAAAATCATACAAGCATCATATTACAAGCCAGGGGCCTCGAGGGCTCGAATACAAGAGCTCGATCATAGACGAGTCAGCGGAAGCAACAATATCTGAGTACAGACATAAGTTAAACAAGTTTGCCTTAAGAAGGCTAGCACAAACGGGGATACATATCGAAAGAGGCGCATGCCTCCTGCCTGGGATCCTCCTAAACTACTCCTGGTCGTCGTCAGCGGCCTGCACGTAGTAGTAGGCACCTCCCGAGTAGAAGCAGTCGTCATCGACAGTGGCGTCTGGCTCCTGGACTCCAACGTCTGGTCGCAGCAAACGGGTATAGAAAGGGGAAAAGGGGGGAGCAAAGCAACCGTGAGTACTCATCCAAAGTACTCGCAAGCAAGGAACTACACTACATATGTATGCATTGGTATCAAATGGAAAAGGGGTAACGTATGTGGACTGAACTGCAGAAAGCCGGAATAAGAGGGGGATAGCTAGTCCTATCGAAGACTACGCTTCTGGTAACCTCCATCTTGCAGCAGAAGAAGAGAATAGATGGTAAGTTCACCAAGTACATCGTGTAGCATAATCCTAACCGATGATCCTCCCCTCATCGCCCTATGAGAGAGTGATCACCAGTTGTATCTGGCACTTGGAAGGGTGTATTTTATTAAGTATCCGGTTCTAGTTGTCATAAGGTCAAGGTACAACTGCAAGTCGTCCTGTTACCGAAGATCGCGGCTATTCGAATAGATTAACTTCCCTGCAGGGGTGCACCACGTTTCCCAACACGCTCGATCCCCTTTGTCCGGACACACTTTCCTGGGTCATGCCCGGCCTCGGAAGATCAACACGTCGCAGCCCTACCTAGGCACAACAGAGACGTCAGCACGCCGGTCTAAATCCTATGGCGCATGGGTCTGGGCCCATCGCCCATTGCACACCTGCACGTTGCGTACGCGGCCGGTGAGCAGACCTAGCCTCCCTTATACAAGAGCAGGTGTTCCAGTCCAACCCGGCGTGCGCCGCTCAGTCGCTGATGTCACGAAGGCTTCGGCTGATACCACGACGTCGAGTGCCCATAACTGTCCCCGCGTAGTTGGTTAGTGCGTATAGGCTAGTAGCCAGACTCAGATCAAATACCCAGATCTCGTTAAGCGTGTTATTTTGAATTAACCGCGAATGCCGACCAGGGCCAGGCCCACCTCTCACCTAGGTGGTCTCCGCCTGCCCTGTCGCTCCACCACAAAGTAACAGTTGGGGGCCGCCGGGAACCTAGGTCCACCACTACCTGGATGGAGGCACCTACCCCTTCAGCCCCCACATCAGAATCACTTGCGGGTACTCAACGAGCCGACCCGACTTTAGTCACCACCTGTATAGTGCGTATATATGTATGTATTTACCCGTGATCAACCCCCGACGTGATCACGACCCGATAGTATAGCATGGCAGACTGACAAGAATGTAGGGCCACTGATGATAATCTAGCATCCTATACTAAGCATTTAGGATTGCAGGTAAGGTATCAACAGTTGTAGCAACAATGACAGGCTATGCATCAGAATAGGATTAATGGAAAGCAGTAACATGCTACACTGCTCTAATGCAAGCAGTAGAGAGAAGAATAGGCGATATCAGGTTGATCAAGGGGGGGCTTGCCTGGTTGCTCTGGCAACTGGGGAAACAATAAATATTAAGCAAACAGATGCATAGCGATGCATGACATGACAAGTAGCGGTGCTAGGGGTGCCCTAACGCGGTATGAGGTGGTACCGATGAAGGGGGGAACATCCGGGAAAATATCCCCGGTGTTTCATGTTTTCGGACAGATGAACCAGAGGGGGAAAGTTGTGTGTTCGCTATGCTAGGGATGCATGGCGGACGAACGGGCTGTGTATCCGGATTTGCCTCGTCGTTCTGAGCAACTTTCATGTACAAAGTTTTTCCATCCGAGCTATGGTTTTATTTTCTATGATTTTTCGAAGTTTAAAACAATTTTTGAAATTTTTATTATTTAAATTAATCCAAAAACAGAAATTATGACGTCAGCCTGACGTCATCATGACGTCAGTAGTCAAGTGTGTTGACCAGGGTCAAATTGACGCGAGGGACCCACCTGTCATTGTTTGTTCCTTATTTAACAGAATTAATTAGACTAATTAGGTTGTTAATTAGTTAATTAAGCAAATTAATTAAGTTAAATAATTATTCTACTAATTAACTAATTAATTAGTTTTTTATCCCTTTTTTAACCAGGGGGACTGGGCCCCGCATGGCAGTGGCACAGAGGCCAGGGCGGGTTAATGGGCGCGGGCGCCCGCCCGAACACGCTCGAGCGTGAGGGCGCGTCGTGGCCGGGCCGGGGCTGCGCCGGCGATGGCAGGGGCGTGGGCGCGTGGCTGGCGAAGGGGAAGTAGCCGGCGCAGGCGGGAAAGCGCGGGGAGTGGTGGCTGGCTGCAGCGGGCGGCGGCCAGAGGCGGCGGCGGAGAACAGGGGCGTGCGTGGGAGGTGATGGCAGCGGCCTTGGCCAGCAGCAGTGTGGGGCGCGGCCGGGCATGGCGAGCGTGAACTTGGTCGTGGGAGGGTCCGGCGGGGCCGCGCGTCGGGGCTAAGGACGCGGCGCCAAGGGGAGGGGCACAGAAGCAGCAGGGCGAGGCGAGCGGCGATGGCTCGGGCGGGCGGTGCAGGCAGCAGGGGAGGCTGCGGTGGCGGCGTAGCGAAGCGGAGCAAAAGCAGCAGACGGCAGCCGGGGCATTAGTGAGCGCGGCTCCGGCGGGAGGACTGCGGGGACGCGGCGAGCGACTGCGGTGAGCGGAGCGCCCGGACGATGAGCGCGTGACGGCAGCGGCGGTCGCGGGTGGGCCAGGGTGATTGAGCGGGAGGCGCAGGCGCGCGCATGTGGGCGCGTCCAAAGGCGCACAGGAGCATGAGCGGGGCACGGGAGCTAAGCTCCGGATGCGACGACGGCGACTAGCATGTCGATGGGAGCACACGGATGTGGCAGGAAATACGGCTAGATGACAAATGAGAGAGGAAGAACAGCAGGGGAAAGACGGCAAGCTCACAGCGAACTCGTAGGGTGGCTTGGGAGGCTCGGGGAAGTCTCGGATGTGGTGGATCGACCTGACGACCGTGCGCGAAGAAGACGTCTCGATGGTGACGATACAGGGACGATCTCGGTCGATCTGCTGCTGTAGCTGATGCAGACGAGGCAGTAGCAGCTCCTGGATGTCATCTTGGAGCTCGGGGAGGACGATGGCTACGGCGTCGTCGGCACCAAGCTCCGGTGCACGGCGGTTAGTTGATCCAGAGTGTGTGAGAGAGAAAGAGCAGCGCGAGGGGGGAATGGTGAGGCTAGGGTTGATAGAGGGGGTGCGGGGCATTCTTATCCAACGCAGGTAGACGGTGGGGAGGCGCGGGACGGCCGCCCCGTGGCTATCCAGCCATGGACGACGCTCATGTGTCCATGGGGTGCCTGGTGAACAGAGAGCAAGGGGATGACCGGGGATGGGATGGGCCTGCACTGTGGCCACTATGGCCGAGTGCAGCAGTAGGAGTTCCTCTACCTCTTTCCCTTTCTAAAACTTCTTTTGTTTTCTGCTTTTTCTTTTAAGAGGCACTGTTTGTATTTAACTAAGCCATCAAATGATTTTTGCAAAATATGGAACTTGGCCCAAACTTTCTATTCCATTTTTAGGAACTGCCACAAAAAGTTTGAGAGGTATTTGAATTCAGTTGAAATTTTGTTTAAATAGAAATGATAAAAATTGGGGTTGTTTGCCATAGTTTAGATAGTTCAGGGCATTTAAACACTTTCTAAAAAGGTTGGTTCACCACCAATATTAACAAATGAATTTGTTCCACATGATGAACATTTTAGTTTTAATGTTTGAAAACTTTTATCGTTTGACTTTAATTCAAATTTGAATTTGAATCGGTTTTGGAACTAACGGTAGATTAATAACAGTAACCGAGGTGACGTGGTACCATTAGCGTGGAATTATTGTAGCTTAATTATCCGGGCGTCACAGGTTCCTCATGGACCAGTTGTACGTGAGCCATCTTCACCAAGGCCAACTGAAGCAGTGCCTGTGGTTACTCCCACTCATGATGAAAATCCAACTCAGCATCAAGTATCCGAAGAAGGAGAGATTCCTCGGTCGGAACGACGAGATTCTCCTTTCCTCGATGAACCTAAAGATTCGTTTCCTCCCTTTGCTCCACCAACTTCAGAAGAAATTCCTCAATAGCCCCAAATGAATGATAAAGCTCTGGTGCCTAAATATACCCCTGGACAAGTGACAAATCTCTCTCCCTTGAGGATTTCACTCATCCTAGCTCGAAGACCCTTAGATGTTAAACCTTCAGCATCAAACTCACCAGCAGCTCATCATTTGGATTCCTTCATCTATGGCGATGAAGTACTTTCTGTTGAAGAAGAACTAAAGTACCCATATCCTCGCGAGAGACTGCCCTTGTTTACCACCGGCGTCGGCATCAAAGGGCCTTTGTTCAACAGAAATACTCACCCACTTTTCTTTCGAGAGAGTCCTTATAGGAAGCCCGGGATATCTGATTCTCCTTAATTTTGGACTCAGGCACAGGCGATATACTACTCTCGTATTTTGTATGACAGCCTGAAGATTTTTCCTCGTGAGTTACCAGACTTTGCAGCCATGAAAAGCACCGGATGCTTCAATCAAATTCTACAAGACATCAAAGACTATGGTCTCACTCATGCCTTAGGCTATCAGCATCCATGGAATAGGGAGATTATTCTTCAATTTTATGCAACTCTATATATCTCCAGCGATGAGACAGATAGCACACAGTGGATAATGGAACGGATGACAGAAGGAAAAATAATCAAATGCTCTGCTATGGACTTTGTCTCTCATTTTCATTTTCCTCGATTTGAACATGGCAAAACTGATATTCGTGTTCACAACATTGATGCAGTCACTGATGAAGATTTCTGATGCACAATGGATAAAGAAAAGATCTGTGATTATCACGGTTCTCCTCTGCCTGAACATTTAACCTTCGATAATCATACTCTATACCACATCCTCGCATATACCATCTGTTTGCTGGCTGGAATGAATACTTACAATGTAATATCTGATGTTCTTCGAAGCACCATCCATGCCATCTCTCAGGGTTATATCTTCGATGTCGAAGACATGTTCTTGCGCATCCTAATGGATTCAGCTTAGTGTCCTGTCAAAGTATTCACACCATGGATTCAGAAAGTGGTTGACTATGCAATGAAGACTGAATATCTTGCTAAAGTCAGTCACAAGAGCTTCATTCCTCCTATGCGTGATACGCTAAAAGTTATGGAAGATATCACTTCAGGTACAGCACCAGGGTCAAGTACTTCTGACTATCACAACACTTTCAATGGACCAAAGCTGCCCAAGCGTGATCGTCTGCCGAATACTCAACCTCCTTCACATCTTGAAGTGAGCATGCGCACTCAACAATTGCTACTGAAGCATATGGCCGAAGACCGCCAATAGAAAGAATACCTGGTTGTCGAACTTAATGCAATTCACAACCGAACAAAAGTTGTGCATATGATTACAACAGAAAACAAGAAGCGTTTATGGAAATTGCTTCAGAAATTTTTCTCCAAGAAGCAACTCAGCAAATCTCACCTTCAAGAACTCTATCAGTACATTGACCAAGGGTTTAATGATGAAGATTTTCACGATCGCTCCACTCCACCTTTGCCAGCTCGTGAACCTTCAATGAATTTACTTCGAATACAGCTGCACAAATTGCTCGATGAATCAGAAGCCACTTCGCCAACTGTCAAGCCTTCTGAAGAAAATCCTCTGTCTCGCGAGTGTGATGAGGCTGGCCCCAATATTCCTTCCTCATCCAAGACCCAAGTCAGTCTCGAAGAATCAGTTGCTGTTGTTGCCGCTGAAGATGAAGATATTCCGCACACTTCCGAAACAGAAACTTCGTCAGACAGTTCCTCAAGCGATGCCTCAGATTGAATCATATTCATAGTTTTTCACTCATGTTGTTTCATTACCTTTTTGACACTAGTTGACAAAAGGGGGAGAATAACATCGAGAGTTTGATAGATTTGCTTTGTTGGATTTGGTGTTTATGTTTTTCTCGCTCTATCTTTGAGACAATTGCACCATTTCATGTGGTCTGATGTAAAACTTCTGTTTTGGGTTGTAATATTAATAACCCCACCTGCTGCACTGCTCTTTCTCGAAGCTCTTTGTTTTGTAGGTGAAATTGTTAACAGAAGGTATGAATGATTGCACTTTACTCTCATTGGATTATTAGTCATCAGTACAAATCATTACCTCGTATGATTGAAAATTCTTCACACTCTCAAATGAATTGCAAGGAATTCCATTGTATATCAATTTACCCTGCATACATCCAGGGGGAGTATATTTCATCATCGAATCAAGTAACATAAGTTCACTCTTGTTCGATTTACAATTTACTTATCTATCTTCACTTTAATGATTATCTGTTTTGTCAACAACCGTCCAAAAGGGGGGAGATTGTTGGTGCAATGATAGGCCCCTTATGTTTTGGAGTTTTTTGACATAAACAGTTTGGGACTTATGTGTTTGCTAGTGCACACGGAGTAACAGGCCCTAGAGTAATCGAGGAGTTTGATGAAAACGACGAAGATAATCTCCCTGCACAGCAGCGAAGGTTATCACCGAAGATAAAGCTAACGAGAGTGACCCCTAGAAATTGCTGAAGTTTAAGCAATTGGTCCGGTGATTGTTCGAAGCAAATGACTGTGCTCGAGGAAGAATAAAGACGAAGTGAAGACGTAGTATTTATTTCGTTGTTCTTCTTCTTTCATTGAATCATAGGACCACCGTACTATTAAGAGGGGTATAGCGTTTCGAAGCTTTGATTCTCTGATGCTAAACCCAAACCTATGAAAGCTACGAGAGAAATCTCTTTGTGCCCCGAGCAAATACTTGCCAGCAAGAGACTGTGATCTTCTTTGCTGTACGAGATTTGCCTCGGACCGAGGAGTTAGCATTACTTGTTCTTTAAGTAATGTTATTGTTGCTCCAAAATCCGACCGTTGAGAATGTGTCGGTTAGCCATTGGCTGGACCTCGTGTCCAAAATTGTCATTTCCCATCTAGGAAGGTTGGGACTCTAAATAGCCACCCCGCGCCGGCTTTGTCCAGTGGCTACTCCATTTGATTTCTGAGAAGATTGTTGAGCAACCCCCTCTCTGAGCGATTTGAGTTTAAATCCACTGAGAGAAAAACCCTAGAGCCGAATAATTAGATAGTGGTTCAGCATCACTGGAATCTAAGTTTAGTACGCTCCGCCTATTACCCTTAGAGCTGCAAACTCTCTAGACAGTTAAGTGTCAATTTCTTCAAAGACCAAGAGTGAGTGTGGTTCTCGAAGAAAAAGTCTGTAAAGGTTTGGAGATCGACTTCAAGTATTTACCACGAGTGATCGATATCGGTTGGCGAATCGATTATCGAGGAGAATAGGGTGAAGGAAGTTTATCTTCCGTGTTAAGTCATAGACCCTCCAACCAGACATAGTCCTTGTACAAAAGGACAAACTGATCGAACAAATACCTTGTCGCCATCGAGTTAGATTGAACAATTGACAAAGTTGAAGTGGCAAGCAATTGACAAAGCTGAATGCACCAAGATACGTGCGAGTTGATGACCGCATTTGCACCAACATCAGAGTTGATGACCGCATTTGCACCAACATCAGAGTATCTTACATTAGATTAATATCACTTGGGAAACAAACAAAAAAACAACCAGCTACTATCTATTGGAATGGATGGGGGTCCTTGGCACAGCGGTAAAAGCCGTTGCCTTGTGACCATGAGGTCATGGGTTGAAGTCTTGAAAACTGCCTTTTATAGAAATGTAGGAAAATGCAGCGTACAATAAACCCAAAGTGATCGGACCCTTACCTGAACCATGCGCATGCGAAAGCTACATGCACCGGGCTACCCTACTATCGATTGCAACATGCCTCATTTGGCCTGTCATTGCGATATGGCAAGATTTCTTGTCGAATTAAGCAATCTCTTGTATGCCTGGGAAGACATTTGGCCATCGCTTAGCATCCTAACATGCCTAAGATGAAGAACACGGCGTTCCCGCATGCTGGTGCGGTGATATATGCCCATCAACTAATTCTTGCAAAACCCCGCAAAAGAAACTAATTCTTGCAAAGGCAGAACATATAAGCACACAAAGACACATATAACTTCTAATGGTACTGTAGTTTTGTGCCGCTTCTACATTAACTACATGCCACTAATCATATACACAAGTTGAAATACAGAATCAGTTGACGATAATTGTCACCATCACAGATTAACACGTAGGAAGACTCCAACAGGAGTGGATTTCATGCTTCTTTATACTTCGTAAGGTCGAAGGTGAGGGTTCTGGAGCAGCTGCATGTCAGATTTGAGTTGAAGGATCAGCGTACATGAAATATGAAAAAAGGTAATACTAACAAAAGTGCACTTTTCACCTTCTTTCTGAATCCCGATAAACACCAACCAGTGCTTCAGCTTTGTCGTAGAAGCTATCCTTCAGCGATATGACAATACTCTGAAACCCACAACCTCCATCACCATCTTGCTCTTCGCCAGCACGTTCGCATGACTTTGATCGAATAAACCCAGCAACCTTGGCAACATTTAAATTATCTAGAGCTGCATCGACTTCATCCAGTATGAAGAATGGTGATGGCCTGAAACTGCACAATTGCCGCACATGTTTACGTTTTGGACAAAAGGTCTGCATGTGGCTCACACGCACCACAACAAATGGGGATGTTCAAAAAGAGCAATTTACCCTACCAAACTGTAGTTACAAAGGCCAAGAAAATATAGATTACGTAATCTATCCTACATTTAAAATGGTACCTACTACATAATCATGGGGTACAGAAGAAACACCAAGATGTATTAGAAGCAAAATTGGCACCTGAAGAGAACATGTGACCACTTAAGCACAATATGTAATTTCTGTATAAATAACTAAGTCATTCACTGCAAACAATGTTACAACTAACTAATGAACAAGACAGCTTTTTTAATTAATAACAGGGAACATGATAAAGGGAATATATTGCCATGTTTACCAGAAATATTTTACCTGTGAATGGCAAAAAGCAATGCCAGTGCAGCAACAGTCTTCTCCCCACCGGATAACTGTTCCATATCCCTAAAGCGCTTCGTAGGTGGCATAGCTGTGTACTTGATTCCATGAAGAAATGGCTCATCTTCATTTTCTAGATTTAAATATGCTGTTCCTCCGAGTGGATGCGTGTGACTTTTTGTTAACTGCTTATAGATTTTGTCTATGCCTTTAGATATATGATCAAAGGCTTCCATGAACAGCTCATACCTAAGCAAAACAATATTCAGACCCAAAAATATATCCTGAGCAGGCAATATATTAACTTGAAACCGAAAAAGATACATGAAATCCGACAATGCTTGATTAAGAATAATCAATAATCTGAGGCTATAGTAAGCTGAAATCAAACACTGTCTGATTTCTTCCAAAAGAATGCAGCATATTATCATATTTTCAATGCCTTACTGCCCCAAACAAGTTAAGGTAGGCTAGAGTTGAAACCCATAAGATCTCGAAAACATAGTCATAGTTCTGGCACGTTGATAGCTAACTTCCACGCACCCCTGTTCATGGCTAGAAGTTTGATCTACCCAACTTCTCTTGATATTATCAGCACGTTATATATGCACTGGCGCTTCTGGAGGCCTGCGGTGTATGTGTATATGCCCAAACCATCACATACAATGTTGGACAAGCTTCTCATCAATTGGTGCTACCACACCTCCATCACACATATCATCATTATACATGATAAGAGTTGGGGTAGCACCAATTGATGCTCACGTATTATCATGTTTTCAACAATGAATATATTAGTAAGATCTTGTGTAAATATATTAGAGCTCTGACATAAATTGAGCACTTAGACGAGTGGTTTCCAAAATAGAACACTTCCTGAACATACAAATACTAACATAAGTGACATATTAAGTTTAAGCTGCGGTTTCCGGTCAGATAATGCAGGCTCGTAAGTTTAAGCTGTGCTAGAAAGTGGAATTCCATAGAATTTTGCTAGTCCTATATGCCAATCATTCAATCGAAACTCCACAGTTCGATCAGCATACATTTGCATTGAAAATAAAGAAGCAAGTAAACAGTACCATAACTAGAGACGAAAATAATTGGGCAATACCTTCTTTGCTTGACAGAGTTATACTTGTCAGCTACCTCTCGCTCTTCTTTCCTAGCTGCTTCAAACTTCTCGCTCACCTCTTTTTCCTTCGTTTGAAGTGCTTCATATTGGTCCAGTGCTTTTAAGTTTGGAGCAGTGCGTTCAATCTCAGCCATTAGTATACCTATTTTTTGTTTAAACTCTGCCTCAAGTTTGTCACGGTCAGACAGCTGCACTTCTTTAAGGTAGATTTCACTAAGCTGGCTGTAATCAAGGACAAGTTCCTGTGAGGATGATCCAGTGTCCATTGGATCATTAACTGTAGGAAGCTTTAACTGCTCCAGTTCGCACTTCTCATGAATCTCACGTTGGCGTGATCTAAGTTGAACTATCTGTCCCTCCTATAAGAACAACGATGGTTTCATTACTGCATCAGCCTTCAAATTGCCAATATAAATTGTCTAAACACAAACCCAAACAAAAACAACAAAGAAATCAATTGTTTAACAGGCTTCAGCCATAACCCTATTAAAACTGTCTAAATGAATATTCGATGAAAGCAGTTGTACTGTTAGAGAAACCTACCTTTAACTTCACTTGGCGATCCAGCTTTGCCAATGCAGCAGCAACACTATCATTCTGTTTCTTTAGTTCCTCAATTGCTGTCTCACATTCATCTGACTTCAACTTCCAGTCTGTTTTAGTGAAGAGTTTCATGAATCAGTACAAAGGTGAATGGAGAAGGAACAAGATGTACTAAAATTTTGGACAAGCTGATATTCGTTATGAAGAGCTCGGTTGACAAGACGCTTTGTATGGCATGCTCAGTTTAAAATTCACAGCAAGAGCTCGGTTGACACTCACAAGAACGCTCGATGTTCAAAAAACGAAAGCGGAAGCGAAGCGGAAGGCCACACAGTTTAGAGCAATGAGTTATGCGCTTAAGCACTTTTTGTAAATTGGCCTGAATTTGGCTGTTTTTGAATACACAGGAAAATATGAAACATAGCACATAGGTAACTGAAATAGCATATAAAATGCAGTTCCTCTCACTAGCAGTATCATCATCTCCTGCCTCCATAGTTATGCAATTCCTCTGAGTTCCTCTTCAGTGTCAGTGCTCTCTCTTGTGCTGATGCAGCATCACTAGCAGTAGCATCATCTCCTGCCTCCATACTTATGCAATTCCTAGACAAATTTGGCAATGACTGAATGAGATGAGTACAGGAGAGAGGCAGAGCTGCAGAGGAGGAATAGGAGCACTGCTGCACTGGATCTGGAACAAACGAGGAAGAAGAAGAACTAAAGAACAGAAGTACAGAAGTACAGAACAGCGGAGTAAGATCTGCATAAAGAACAATGAGAGGAGGAATCAGTCTCAATCTTCACCTGACTGAATAGAGTGGACGTCAAGGAGGACCAGGGAGCCATGCCTCCAGGAGTTGCCGCAACAGCCTCTCCTTACCCCTCCGCTTCCAACCCTAGCCACCAGGCCAATTTGGGCTGTGGCCTTTATACCCCCTTTCCCCTCCCGTCTACACTTTTCTGTTCCCGCCCGACCGTTTCCATCGCTATTTCATCGATTAGGCGCGCGCACACTCAGCCAGCACCTAGCGCTAAATCGACCACTTGATTGCGCTAAAAACACTTAACGCTAAAATCTGCACCCAGGGCAGAAGCGAAGCTAGCCAACACTCAGCACTTAAGAACGATTAAGCGCCGCTAAAAAATGCTTTATTGAACATTGAGAACGCTAGCAGATGTATATTACATTTCAAAACACCATTTAGAAACAATCAACAGAACTCCATAAGAAAATCTTTGCACAAAATACAAGGATGAAACTAGTATACCTCTATGGAAAGGAAACAGCAAGTTATCAGCCCAAACAGTACATATTCAGGTATGGATACTACTAAGCAAATGCACAATGCCATTACTTCTGGTAGAGCTGGAAAACTAAGCTTAAGGAACAATAAGGTGCAATAACTGTGATATGGGTTCTTTGGTACTTAAATTAAGCAGCAATGAACCAATTAAATGGCAAGGGACATGAATCAGCCAACTAGCATCCCTAAAAGAGCCACCTACTTGGCAATCAAGAACTACGGGTGCAAGTGTGGCAAGCCTGCCTGCTAACCCAGTGTCCCACCTCCCAAAGCAAGCCCACATACTTTCTCGTGGGTTGACTGCATATGGCCGCATTGTTCCCGCAGATTGAACCAGGCTGGCTGCAGCGGACAGCCAACATATCCACAAGATGCCTAAAAGATATCCCCACATCTCCTGACAGTAGACTCAACGGCGGCGCCTCCATCTCCACTGGCAACCTTTCTCCTAAGCTGTAGTCATTAGCAGCTCCAAAGGCCTCCCCTTACTGGATTGTGGCTAGAGCCCGGCCATTCCTCCACCGCCGCTCTATCTCCACAGATTGGTGCAGCAGCCGCAGCGACACGGATGGCTGAAAGTGAATATAGTCCCCATGTGTGGTTTTGGTAATTAACAAAGCCCTATGTACTAATGTTTGCACTGAAATATATAGCAGTGATGCATGAAGGAGATTTGATGGATTTGGAATGAATGACATCAACATCAAGATTTGCATCTTGATCATTGAGTTCTAGTGATGAATCTATTATGATCAAGAAGTAGACTTCATATTGATTATTTTCTATTCAATCATAGAACTCAAAGATTGTCATGCTTGGGCTTATGGGTTGAGTCATGATGGATCAAGACCTCAAGACAATGATTAAAGAGAAGAATTCCATATATGGCTCAAAGATGAGATTATGATGAGCTCGTATGGTGAGTCATTGTTGATAAAGTCTTGAAGCAAGTAATTCAGGTAAAGAATTCATTGTGCCTCTCAAGATATTGTGATGAAGCATTTAGAAGAGCAAGTAATGACCAATCTAATAAACATGAGAAACTCGACATGGTGATGAGAGAAATGAGATATTGGTTATCATGTCTTGAAGCAATAAAGTGAAGGGAATAGTTCAATGTGGCTTCAAGACATCAAGATAGACTGATAGAGTATGGAATAAAGATAAAGGTTGACCAAGATAAAGCTCAAAGATTGAATTCTAGACGGTCAACACACAAGCGCAAATAATGTACCACATGGGATCTAGTGATATGGTAAGCACTTGCGAATTGTATTTTGTGAACTAACTCATACTATGTGTTTTCTATGTCTATATGGGTTAGGTGATTCTCATGGTCTTGCAACAAAAGAAAGATTTCAAGTAGCCCATGTGAGGATGAAATCAAGTGAAGATGGGCATCAAGGTAGATAAGGGCGAGTTCAAGATAGGTATCTCGAGGAACTACAAGCTTGAAGCTTGAGGATGATCACGTGATGGTCATGTGAAGATGGTCTACACGAAGAGGCTTCCCATAAGGTTATGAGTGATATATTCGAAGAACATAAACAAACTTCGTACAGACATTGATGAATGGACATATGCTTGAAGCTTGAAGGTCCATTGAAGTATGATGGGTACATGCGAAGATGATATACAAGACAATGCTTCCCATATGGTTTATGGGGAAGCTATTTGTAGTCTTCACCAAGTGACCGTGATCAAGAACTTCATGTTACTGATCACACTCAACGACAGGAATGCGCCTTGATGATGTGCTGTGGTCAGCAGCCATTTTCTTACAACATCAAAGATGGAGATGGAAACAGCCTTTTGCAGAAATGTAGGGAAAGCTGCGTACTATAGACCCAAAGTAGTCAGACCCTTCCCCAGACCCTGCGCAAGCGGGGGCCACGTGCACCGGGCTGCCCTAGGTTGGGGATGGAACGAGTTGGAGAAGATACAGGTGCTATGAGATTTGTGTTCTAACTTGATGGAGAAAACAACCAGGCCTTAGAGGAATTTTTTTTCATATTTCTGGTTGTTTTATTCTTCAGTTTTTAGTATTTGAAAATGCACAACTGAAACCATCAGGCATTAGTTGGGACTAAAAATTGTGGCGTATGCAGGCTGCCACATTAACCGGCGAAGCTTGCGGGCAATGCGGGCTGCCGCATCAACCCAGCTCAACCACAAGCAGGGAAGGCAGGTGCGGGCTGGACGCATCCCACCCCACTTGCATCCTTGTCAAGGACTACAGAAAAATAGACAAGATACTTCAGAAGTCTACCTTCAGCCTCAGCCTTCAGCTCTTCCATCTGATTTGAAATATGTTCAGCATCAGCCTTAGCACGAGTTTCTCTCTCCTGCAAGCCCTTCAGCTCCTTCTCTAGGGTCTCATGTGTGTTGTTTAACTTTGCAATCGGAGCGTGCATATCTCTCTTTTGTTCATATTCCAGCCTGCAGAACAAAATCATGCCCCGAACGCCATATGAGGTATGCACATGAAAGTAAATGTAGACTTGGCCAGTTGATTCCCATGAAAACAATAAATGAAGGATTACTTACTGGTATTTCAGTTTCGATAATTGATTGCTCAGACTTAGCTTCCTCTCCTGCAGTGCTTGAGCATCTTTCAGTTGCTTTTCTTCATATTCACGAATGTTCTTCACACCAACTGACGTGCTAAAATCCTTGTAGATCCTGTCGACTATCTCATTTATTTTTTTCTCCCGCTTTCTTACTTCCCGTTCGTTTTTAGCAAGACGGCTTTCCAACTAAGAAAATTATGTATTAGTGACTGGTGCACAAGTGACACTTGGAACCTGACTTAAACAACAACAGTTGAACACATGGATATATCACCTCCTCCTTTCCTGGCTCCAGATGATCAATTTCTTTCTCAATATTATGTTTCTCAGATGCCAATTTGTGTAGCTTCTCTTTGAGATTATTCTGCACACAAGAAATAGTATTAGAAACAGCCAGGAAATAGCACTGTTCTAGGAGAGTTTAAAGCATTGTCAAGGTAGTCAAAACTATCTACCAACCTGTTCGACATTCGAGTAATGTAACTTTTTCTCGAGTCCAGTTATTTTCTCAGATACAGCAAGTTCCTTTCTCTGCAACTCCCTGGGGGAACCAAGTTCGGACATTTCAGCCTCTAGCTTACTTTTCTTCTTCTTCAGAGCTACATCACATATTGCATGAAGACCCAGTAAGGCAAATTACAAGATATTGCACATATCTATTGGTAATAATAGAAAAAAAAAGGATATGTACATTCTATTCTGCTGTCGTCCCATTTATTTGATCTAGCTTCCATTCCACCGCTTACTCCACCAGTCATTGTACCAGATTTAGTCAAAAGTATCCCATCGACAGTAACGACTAAATACATACATGTGAGAGCCAAGTAAGCATAATTTTTTTTAGAAAATTTCATTTCAGAACATGAGCGCATGCACTTACCCTTGTACCTTTCACCACTCCAACTAAGAGTTTTAGCTTCATCAAGTTTGTCACAGACAAGTGTATTCCCAACAGCATACAGAACTGCTTTCTCCAAAGCTCGATCAAATGTATAATGTTAAGGCACAAATGACAAACAAAACCAAACAATTTGGCACAAATGTTTGCGTTTGACCATACAAAGTCATTGAAATATAGCTCATCGACAACTGACACAGGAAGCAAAAGACTGCACCAAATAACAAAACCACAAGCAAGCAAGTGTGCAAACAAAATTGAATAATAATACTAGTCTAAAAATAAGTGAAAGGGCCTTTGAAGTTTTCTGGGGGAAACAGAAATGAAATTTTTATAGAAAATGGATATCCACATGGGGGCGATCAAGGTTGATAAATGTCAACAGCTCTTCTCACTCCATGGAATGATGCATTACAAATTTCAGTAAGGCAGATAAAATCATCTGGTAGATGAACATTTGATTTGATCACTGAAAACTCGAAAGGATACCCAAAAAAAAAGGAGCATGCAGCAAAATTCACCAAGATACAGAAAAAAAGGATATTGTATCACATCAAAGATCAACTGTGCAGATCCTCCAAGGGTACGCAACCTCTCGGTTATTGGCTTCACACGGATCGATTGTAAGGGAATAAATGTCTGTGGAGGAAGACGTTGTTCCTTCAAATACTGCAGCACAGGAGACATAAAGTTACTGCACGTTCTGGATGATGCCAAAAGTAAAGGACCAACTTAAATCAGAAAATTCTATAACATGACAAACACAAATGCAAAACGTGGTTGATGGACTGTTCCTATTTGGTTGATATCTTTTGTTTTGCCAGAAAAACGGCTACAAAGTGTGGTTTGCCACATCTTTTTGGTGTACGAATTGTTTGCCACAACTATGTCAAAATAATGAGTGTAAGACAAGTGGGCAAGGTAGCTAAGAAAGTGTGGCATTCTACGACAGTGGATATGGAACTACAGTAGCCTCATTCAGGTGAAGTTCGCCCAAGGCAAGTCTTGCAATAAGAGTATCATGTGCTTTCGTCCTTAGGGTGCTAATCATGCACCAACCATACGTCCATGTGACTTTGGCATCCATTTGATAAGTTGAAACCCATCCAAGTTTCTTTTAATGCTTCACATGAATTATAGGAAGATTCCATAGATTGGAACTACATCAATTTTTAGCATACACACATCTCTTCGGAAACCATGCAAGCAAATATAAGTGGCGCACTGGTTGTTCGATTTCATTTAACAAGTGCTATGTATTCTGGAGAAATACGTTTTGAATTAAACAAAAAGTAAGTAATAGCATTCACTAAAACGGACAGTATAATATGTTTTCCAATATATAAAAAAATGTTGGAAGACAAGCTAACTAAAATCATGAAAGCAGCACCTTAATGCATTCCTTTCCTGTGCTTTCATCTTCAACCACTACTGCATCCATGAATTTTCCCATGGCAACAGTGACAGCAAGGTTGTATTTCTTTTGTGAGGGCCGACAAAGTTCAGTCATGCGACCATGGACTCCAGGGAAGAGCCTCTTAAGACTCTTAACAGTTTCTGAAAATCGAGCATCCCGCTCACTTTCATGCTTCACAGCTTTGAGTTCACGTAACTGCGTATCTATCTCATCCACCTTCTGCTTCAATGTCAGATACTTAGCTCTGCATAAAGTTTAAAAAATAATGTATTGGACATCAAAATTCAAAACTAACATTTATGGTAGAGCAAAAGTTAATACACTGAATGATTCGAACAAGCAACCCATCGAGATCAAAGGACTTTGCTATGGACTAACCCTGAAGATTGGCGTTCCTTTGCAATCTTGTTATGATCCTCGCGTAAACGTGTAAGCTCATCTTCATGCTTGGGGATTGAATGAAGAATCTTATTAAGCTTTGTCTGCAATTCACTCTCCTGTGATGATATCTCATCAACACGGCTACGCAGCTGTTGCATATTCTCCTCTAAATTCTTTTTGGCTTCAATATCAGCATTTAGCTCTTTGTCTAATACTTCCTTCTCATCTCGCAGCTTTGCTGTCCTCATTCCTGCATCTTCCTTGCTGTAACAGAAGTTAAGGTCCAATGAAGCCGTCATACGGATGCACGCACAAATATCAAAAGAATGCATAGACATTGTTCAAAAAGTTCAAATTTATCCATTTTGTCGCAGTTATTCATAACTAATAAAAAAACTCAAAAGCTCACAGATTCCGCGAGGTAGCGAAGGTGATTGTAAAACCAAATCTTACAGTATGGCCTCGTTGCATGTACTATCTACCTACAGACTTGTCTCCCCCCCCCCCCCCCCCCCTCACAAATAGATGTTCTGGCATTCAAAGTTTGTTCAGAAATACATATCATTCTACGATTTTGAGACTCACTCGCTCATTCAACTCCCAAGTACTCCCTCCATCCCATCATGTAAGACCATTTTTTACACTAGTTTTATGCCTAGAAACTAGAAAGATAGGCAAGACAAAATGGTGTTACTCTCCTTAGATAGTACACATGGAGATACGACAGTCAGACTCACATTCTATGATATTCCTGGACTTGGTCATCGGCTAATTGCAGTTTCACTCCTTTATCTTGGCCTTGCTCGTTCAACTCCTCAATAGCACTTGTGACATCAGCCAAAGCACTCTGCAGCCTTTTCATCTCTTCCAAATGTTTATTGTTATCATCCTTCTTTTTGTCAATCTCTTTGTTGCAGCTTTTGATTTTGGATTTGAGCCGAGATATTTGCTCTTTCAATCTAAGAAGCTCGGGTTGCTGAAGAAGAAACATATCAATTAGGATGTAATTAACATGCCCAATTCATAATATCAACGACATTGGTACGCTCTAATTCTCTAGAAGGCAAGCCTTGTTTCACCTACTAATAAGAATTCTACTACAAATTCTAAATTGCAAGAAGCTAAAAATTAAACACGTAATTAAGAGTTGTATGATGCCACGAGAAAACAGAACAGAAGAAAAGAATTTGATAAGCTCTTCATACAGCCACAAACAGAAATGCCATGATGGAAGTGGTGGGGTTTAGGAGTGAAAATAAGGCACCTACCTTTTTGTCAATATCAAGCTTTTTCTTCGACATACTCTTCTCGCATAAGGTAATTTTCTTGAGAAATGCACTTTGCTCCTTCCTTTTTGCAGCAAGTCCATTGTCAGAGGATTGATTATCTTCGCGCGCTTCCTGAAGAGAACGTCTATCATCCTCAAGTTCGGCTTCTATTGTTTCCATGTCTTTTTCAATGCTGTAGAGTTGCCATAGGAGATGCTCTGTTTTTAACAGTTTCTGAAAACAAGCAAAGACATAGGGCGCACAATGTGAATATTTGGTAAGTAACCCAAACTTGAGATTTTTCAGAACAAAAGAAATGAGTGTGGGAGAAGTACCAGGTCCTGCTGTAAGCGCAGATGCTTCTCTGCCTCTTCCTTCTGCGCCTTCTTCTGCTTCCTCTCCATGACGATGGTCCTTTTCTCTTGATAGACAAGTGCAGATTTCTCTTCGGCACTGGTTTTCTGTTCCTCCAATTCGTCGTACTCCCTCCTGAGCTCGTCAGAGCCTGCAATCTGCTCCAGAAGTGCAGTGAGCTCCTTAGGATTCTTGGAGGCAATGGATTCCACGTCACCCTGCAACGCAAATGCTCATGTCAGGTCTCCGGAATTATTGCTAATCGAGGAGGAAGAATTAGTGAAGACCTGGAAAACGAGGAAGTTGCGGGCCTTGACGAGAATGCCGAGGGATCTGAGCTTGGCGTTGTAGTCGTCCCACGTGACGAGTCGGCCATCGATACGGTACTCGCTGCCACCGGCGCCGGTAATGGTGCGGGTGAAGTGAAGCTCGCCGCCGGTGCCTGGGAGGTTGTAGACGAGGCGTACGGAGGCCCTGCGACCCTTGGCCTCCTTGTCGCGGTCGTCGAGGGCGTAGATGAGATCCTTGAGCTGGGCGCCACGGAGGTGTGCCGAGCGGACGCCGAGCACAAAACTGATGGCGTCCATGAGATTGGACTTGCCGGCGCCATTGGGACCGATGATGGCCGTGAAGTCGAAGAAGGGGCCGATGGTCTGCGTTCCCTTGTACGACTTAAAATTCTCCACCTCCAGCCGATGGATCCGCCCACCGCCGCCTCTGCTGCTGTGTCCAACGGAGGCCGCCGCGGCCGCCATGTCTTCCCCGCCTCCTAGTTCCCCTTGCCCTTCCTAACTGAACTAGGGTTTTCGTCGAAGGGAGATTCGAAGTGCACGGGGAAGGAGACGGATGCCTGTTGCAGCCATCCAGGGCCGTTTTCTGCTCACATTTAGGCCCACCGATTCAATGGACTACGCAATATTCCGCGGAAACATTCCCTCTTTGTGACAAAGAAAAATCTCCACCGCCTAAAAATGATGAGGCCTCCTTTGATTCATAGGATAGAAATGTTGTAGGAATAGGAAAATCATAAAAAATAAGATAACATGCATCTCAATCCCTATAAAGAAAAAGATGTCATTTGATACATAGGATAGAAATTTTTCTATTGAGTCTTAACTAATGTTTTTTTCCTCCAAAATGTGAAGGATGTCGTTGCCAACACACGCGATCGAGCAGAGAAAGAAAGAGCGAGAGCTATGAACTTGAACGACAGATAGAGAGCGAGTTTTGTGCCGCCGTCAACCGCGCAGCTTTTCTGTTTTCCATTCCTCTCTATATCGGTTGCAACAACCTAGCTAGCTACCTCCCGGCAGGCGCGCCATGATCCGCGATGGCCGCGCCATCCCACGGCCACGACTCACAGCGCATGCGCCCACCAGGAGAAGAAAACGGGAGAGGGAGAAGTGGTCAGTGCATGCTACAGCACTTGAGCCACCACCTAGCTACGTGCATGTCCGGGTCACATCATCTCGCATGCACACATTATTACAAACAGAAAGAAAAACAGAACTACGTTGCTAGCATGAGATTAGACTAAGCATAACATTTCACCCCCTAATCTCACTGCTCCAAACCGATCACTCCAAGCCTCTATCTCATCTCAATGAAATGAACTCGTCCGAGCGCTTTTGTCAGAGCATCGGCCAGTTGATCTTGCGTGCCCACGTGATCGATCTTCACTTGATCCTTTTCCATGCAGTCTCTCATAAAATGGAACTTCACGTCAATGTGTTTGCTGTGATCATGGTGTACTGGATTTTTTCTTAAAGCTATAGCAGATTTGTTGTCCACTTGGAGCTTGAACCTCGCAGGAGCAATTCCAGTTATATCTCCCAACAGTCTGCTCAACCACAACCCTTGGCAGGTCGCTGCTGCAATGGCCACATATTCTGCCTCACATGAAGAAAGCGCAACTATCTTCTACTTCTGAGAGCTCCAGGTGATCAGGTTCTTGCCAAGATAGACAACATGCCCGGAAGTGCTCTTGCGATCGCCGACGTCGCCGGGGTGATCGCTGTCGCTGAACCCAAGCAGTTTCGCTACACCCTGACCTCTCTTGTAGCTACATCCATAGTGCTTGGTGCCCTTCACATACCTCAATATATGCTTGAGAGCAGCCCAGTGATGTGTACTAGGCTTCTTCATGAACCGGCTGACGATCCCGACAGAATGTGCTATGTCAGGCTGTGTGTTCACCAGATAGCGCAGTCTTCCAATCACCCTGTGATACAGAGTGGCGTCAAAAGGCTCACCGTCGTCCTCTTTCTTCAGCTTGAGTCGACACTCCATGGGCGTGTGGCAGTTGTTGCAGCCCGCCATATTTGCGATCTCCAGTATTTTCTCGGCATAGCTTTTCTGACAGAGTGTGATGTTGTTGCTGTTCTGCTCCACCTCTATGCCCAAGTAGTAGCTCAGCTTGCCCAGATCACTCATCTTGAAGAGTTGCTGCATCTGCTCCTTGAACGAGGCTATGTCCGCTGCGTTAGTCCCAGTGATAATGAGATCATCCACATAGACCCCCACCAGCAGATACAAGTGAGCATTGCCACGCCTGTAGACTGAGTGCTCCAAAGGACTGCGAGTGAATCCAAGAGCAGTCAGCGATTCATCCAGTTTTGCATACCAGGCGCGTGGAGCTTGATGCAGCCCGTATAAGGCCTTGCGAAGGCGCATCACACTCTCCTCCTTGCCGGCGATCTCGTACCCCGGCGGCTGAGCAACATAAACCTCTTTGGTGAGATCACCATTCAGAAAAGCTGATTTTACATCCATGTGATGAACTTCCCATCCGGAGTGTGTAGCCAGGGCCAGAAGCAGTCGTACTGTCTCCATGCGAGCTACGGGAGCGAAAACCTCCTCAAAATCCACCCCCTGACGCTGTACATACCCCTTTGCGACGAGGCGAGCTTTGTGTTTGACGACGTTGCCTGCAGGATCTCGCTTGACACGATAAACCCACTTCAATCTGATCGCTTTGTGTCCAGAAGGCAGCTGAGTGAGCTCCCAAGTCTTGTTGTCAATGATGGACTACATCTCGACGTCCATGGCGCCTTTCCACGCCTTGCTAGCGAGCGCCTCGTCCGTGTCACGCGGCTCCTCGGTGCTGAACAGGCAGCGCACGAGTAGGCAGCGCTCGAACTGCTCGCGCACCGCATGGTCTTCAGTTTCCTCGAGCACGCTGGTGAAGCTCCGATAGCGCACTGGCTGCCCCGTGGGCACATCGTTCCTAGAGTCATGTGAAGGAGGCGTGCCCTTGCCGTTTGATGAGTCTGTGGGCGTCGCTGACCCGGACTACAACGAGTCCGGCATGCTCACCACCGGCGTGGCGACTGCAGCTGATCGGGCGTCCCCAAGGCTGGTGTAGAGGGTGTCGCCGTTGACCGTGGTGTGACCGGCGGGGTGGACGACCCGCTATCCACCTCCTGGACACCGTTCTCCGTGGTATAGACCACAGTGAAAGTCGCTGGTGCGGTGGTGACCGCGCTCGTGTCCTGAGCGCTCCACATCCGTGGCCTATTCTCCTAAAAAATGACATCACGTGTTACCTGGACCTTCTTGGTTGCTGGATCATATGCTCGGTACGCCTTGGAGCCCTCCTCATAACCGACAAATACCATAGGTGTCGATCGATCACTGAGCTTGGTGATGCCGGTGCCGACGTGTTTCACGTGAACCGTGCACCCAAACGTGCGCAGGTGCTGCACATTAGGTTTACGGACGTGCCACGCCTCATAGGGTGTGACACCCTCCAAGCTTCTTGTCGGCGCGCGGTTTAGCAGATACACTGCCGTTCTCACCGCCTCCGCCCAGAAGAACGCCGACATGCTCATGCTTTTCATCATGCACCTGGCCATCTCCACCACCGTCTGATTCCGACGTTCGACGACGCCGTTTTGCTGTGGTGTGTACGGTGTAGTGGTGAAATGCTTGATGCCGCTCTGCTCGCAGTACTCTCTGAACTCGATTGAGTTGAATTCGTCGCCGCGGTCTGACCTGAAAGCGCGCAGCTTGCAGTTGCCGTCAGCCTCAGCCATCACTTTGATTTTCTTGAAACGGGAGTACGCCTCATCCTTGGACCTTAGGAGCTCTAGCCACATATAGCGAATGTAATCATCTACCACAAGCAGGAAATACTTGTTACCTCCTGGAGTTGTTGGAGTGATCGGCCCGCACAAGTTCGTGTGCACGAGCTCGAGGCCGCGCTCGGCACGATACGCCGTGGCCTGAGGGAACGGTGCTCGATGTTGCTTTCCCAGAGCGCAGCCGTCACAGTATTCCGCCACGCGATCAATCACCAGCATGCCGCGCACGAGCTGCTTCGTGGACATGGTCCGGAGTGCATGGAAGTGAAGATGCCCCATGCGAGCATGCCATCTCCACGTTGCGTCGTCGCCCTGCGCCATTAGACACGCCGGTGCGTCAATGGTGAGTACTCCGGTGTACAGGCGATTTCCAGAGCGCTTGATGCGCGCCAGCATACGCCGGCCGGGTCTAGGACGGTCATGACACCGTCGGCGATGTTGATGATGCAGCCGGCCTCGTCGAGTTGTCCCACGAAGGCGATGTTCGTCCGCAGGCTGGGGATGAAGAAGACACCGGTAAGGGCGCGCTGATCGCCGCCCTGGCAGCGGAACACAACGCTGCTGTAAAGCACTCGATGCGGCTATATCTCCCATGTGTCGAGGCACGACTTAGAGGCATAACCGCATTGAAAGCAATGTCGCAAGTTAGGCAATCTTCACAACATCCCATGTAATATAGATAATAAAAGGGGGGATACATAGTTGGCTTACACTCGCCACGTCAAACAAAGTACATAAATAGCATTACATCAACCAAACACTCATGGCCCGAATACGGCGCCAAAATAAAAGGTAAACCCAACATGCGACACGGTCCCGATCGCCCCAACTGGGCACCACTACTGATCATCAGGGAAAGACACATAGTAACGGCGTGAGTCCTCATCGAACTCCCACTTGAGCTCAAGCGCATGATCTGGAACGGAGTCATCAGGCCCTGCATCTGGTTTGGAAGTAATCTGTGAGCCACAGGGACTCAGCAATCTCGCACCCTCGCGATCAAGACTATTTAAGCTTATAGGTAAGGCAAGATAAATATGTGGAGCTGCAGCAAGCGACTAGCATATATGGTGGCTAACCTGTTCGCAAAAGAGAGCGAGAAGAGAGGGCAAAGCGCAAACGAATAACTAGAGAACAACCTGCGACAAGCATTACTCCAACACCGTGTTCACTTCCCGGACTGCGCCGAGAAGAGACCATCACGGTAACTCACACAGTTGATTCATTTTAATTAAGTTAAGGTTCAAGTTATCTACAACCGGACATTAACAAAATCCCATCCGCCCATAACCGCGGGCACGGGTTTCAAAAGTTCAAAACCCTGCAGGGGAGTCCCAACTTAGCCCATGACAAGCTGTCACGGTCAACGAAGGAATAGACCTTCTCCCGAGACATTCCGATCAGACTCGGTATCCCGGTTCTACAAGACACTTCGACAAGTTAAAACAAATCCAGCAACACCGCCCGAATGTGCCGACAAATCCCGATAGGAGCTGCACATATCTCGTTCTCAGGGCACAATCGGATAAGCAATCCATACAACTAAAACCAGCCCTCGAATTTCCCCGAGGTGGCGCTGCAAGGGGCTCTAGGTTGGACCAACACTCAGAGGAGCACTGGCCCGGGGGGGTTTAAATAAGATGACCCTCGGGCTCCGGAAACCCAAAGGAAAAGAGGCTAGGTGGCAAATGGTAAACCAAGGTTGGGCATTGCTGGAAAAGCTTTATTCAAGGCGAACTATCAAGGGGTTCCCATTATAACCCAACCGCGTAAGGAACGCAAAATCCGGGAACATAACACCGATATGACGGAAACTAGGGCGGCAAGAGTGGAACAAAACACTAGGCGAGAGGCCGAGCCTTCCACCCTTTACCAAGTATATAGATGCATTAAGATAACAAGATAATATAATAATATCCCAACAAGTAAATAATGTTCCAACAAGGAACGGTCTCCAATCTTCACCTGCAACTAGCAACGCTATAAGAGGGCTGAGCAAAGCGGTAACATAGCCAATCAACGGTTTGCTAGGACATGGTGGGTTAGAGGTTTGACATGGCAATTTGGGAGGCATGATAAGCAAGTGGTAGGCATCGTAGCATAGGCATAGCAAAAGAGCGAGCATCTAGCAAAGCAAAGATAGTAGTGATTTCGAGGGTATGATCATCTTGCCTGCAAAGTTGTCAGAGTTGACTAGATCCTCGAAAGCAAACTCAACGGGCTCCTCGTTAGCGAACTCGTCTCCCGGCTCTACCCAAACAAGACAAACAAGCAAAAAGGACACAATCAACCACGTGCAAAGCTCAAACAACATGATGCAAACATGGTATGCTATGCGGGATGCGATATGCGATGCATATGCAAGATTTGACAAAGAATGAATGAACCTGGCCTCAACTTGGAAATCCAAGTGTGTCACTGGAAAGGTGATATGAAATCGCTTGAAAACGATATAAAGAACGTCGGAATCGGAGTCACGGTTTGGAAATGGCAAGCAATTCAAATATGGCACCGGTCTGCGATTTACAGCAAGTAGCCATCTAAATGCAACAAGATGAACATGCTACAGCACTCAAACATGACAACAAAATACATGGCAGGGATCCATACATGATGCTTAACAAAAGATGAACAGTGAGCTACGGCCAATTCATTCATTAACAGGTTCAAACAAGCATGGCAAAAATGCATTTGGTAAACAGATTTCAGACTTAGTGAAATTAACACTTGTCTGGAATTTCAGATCAGGTAGCACACTTTGGAGCATGAAAACTATATGCTACAGGACCTGAACATGGCAAAGTAAAGCATGGCATGGAGCTACTCAAAGATCTTAACAAAAGTCCCTTAGTGACCTTGAGCCAAAAGGGATCAGAAAATACAATTGCAAGCATGTAAACATGGCAAAAACATAATCAAATCACAGACTTAGTGAAAAACTGGAGCATGCAAATCAGATATCAAGTAGGCATGTTAACGAGCTCGATGCACTCATTACAGAGCATGTCATGAGAATCTAAGCATACACCCATCAAGAATACACATTATACAAGCTAGACATGGCAAGAACAATAACATAGCATGCATGGATCAACCACAACATCCTCGGCAAAATCGCTAACAAGTAGACAATCTGCACAGATTCACGAAATGACAAAAGTAGAGGTCGATTGACTCAAGCTAGGGTGTTCCATAATTGCAAACAAAGACATGGATGGATAGGGCACTACAAGATTAACAAAACATCCTTACTGATCATCCTCAAAAGAGGCACGGATCATTAGGAAACAACATGAACATATGGCATATTGAAATAGACAGATCAAGGACTTAGTGGAAAAGCTAAGTCCCTGAAATCAGCATTAACGATTGCACCACTTTGCAAGCTTGTGCTAGTCACCACACACATCACAAAAATACATGGGTTGCACCTCTGGATATATGGCAAAACATATAACAAAACACATGTAGAGCTCAGGGGCATATCATGCACACAATAATCATGGCAAAAATGACAAATATCTAACTGGAGCAGCAGATCTGACAATTATCTCAACTAGCACTCTTCCAACAGCATTTCGGGCATCAAGATGAACTCAAATGAAAATGATGCAGTGAGATGAAATGATGTGCTCTCTGAGGCGAACATTTTGGTATGCTATATGCCCAAAACGGAGCTACGGATGCAAAGTTACGATGCGATGAACAAGGGCAAAATATTAGGGTTTCGGGGATAAAAGTCAACCGATCCGAGATCCGGATCCAGATCTGGCCGCACGGATAACGAGGTTCGCCGGGGACTTGAAGCTCGCCGGAGATGAAGTCGGCCGCCGGAGGAGAAGGTCGGCGCGGGGCGGAGACAGAGATGGCCGGAGCTTCCCGGGCGTGCGGCGGCGAGGAGCGTGGGCGGGGCGGCGCGTTGGAGCGGGGCAGCTCGCCGACGTCGGGGAAGGAGAAGGGCGCGGGCGGCGCCGGATCTGGCCCGCGGGAGGCGGCGGCTCGGGCCGGGGGCCCCGCCTGGGCCCGGGCGGGCCGGCGAAGTGGGCGCGGGCGCTGGCCACTCCCGGAGCGACACGTGGCGGCGATGGGACGAAGCGGACGTGTCTGGCCGGACAGAAAAATGTCCGCCGGTGCGTGGAGACGAAGGGGACTAGGGTTTCGGGGGGAGGAGAAGGGGAATTTCGGAGGGGGTTCTTTATATAGGCATAGGAGGAGCTAGGGGAGTCCAAATGAGGTGCGGTTTTCGGCCACGCGATCGTGATTGAACGTTCTAGATGATGGAGAGGGTTTTGGTGGGTTTTGGGCCAAAATGGAGGGGTGTTGGGCTGCAACACACATGAGGCCTACTCGGTCCCTCGGTTAACCGTTGGAGCATCAAACGAAGTCGAAATGGTACGAAACTTGACAGGCGGTCTACCGGTAGTAAACCAAGGCCGCTTGGCAAGTCTCGGTCCAATCCGGAAATGTTTAATCCCCACACACGAAAGAAATGTAGAAATGACCACCGGAGGAGAACGGAGCGCCGGAATGCAAAACGGACAACGGGGAAAATGCTCGGATGCATGAGATGAACACGTATGCAAATGCAATGCACATGATGACATGATATGAGATGCATGACAACGACAACAACACACGGAGACAAAAACCCGAACCCGAGAAAATAAAATAACTTAATGGCGGAAACGGCAAGAGTTGGAGTTCATATTGGGTAAATCATATCCGGGGTGTTACAACACTCCACCACTACGAAAGGATCTCGTCCCGAGATCTAGGACTGAAAGAACGCCGGGTATTCAGAACGGAGGTGATCCTCGCGTTCCCAGGTAGCTTCACGGTCGGAATGGTGTGACCACTTGACTTTGAGGAATTTGATTGACTTGTTGTGAGTCTTGCGTTCAGTCTCTTCAAGAATAGCAACGGGGTGCTCACGATAAGAGAGATCTTCTTGGAGCTCAATGTCCTCGAAGTTGACGGTGCGGTCAGGAGTCTTGAAGCACTTTCGGAGCTGAGAGACATGGAACACGTCATGCACATTTGCAAAGTTTGAAAGCTCGAGTTGATAGGCGAGATCGCCTCTCTTGCTGACGATCTTGAAAGGTCCCACGTATCTAGGGGCAAGCTTCCCTTTGATACCGAAGCGACGAGTACCTTTCATTGGAGAGACACGGAGGTAAACATGATCTCCGATCTCGAAAGCCAAATCACGGTGCTTACTATCATAGTAGCTCTTCTGGCGGGATTGGGCTGCTTTGAGGTTATCTCGAATGACTTTGCACATTTCCTCTGCCTCTGTGATTAAGTCATTACCGAGAAGCTGACGTTCACCGGTTTCAGACCAGTTGAGAGGGGCACGGCACTTCCTGCCATACAGAATTTCAAATGGGGCCTTGCCCGAACTTGCTTAAAAACTGTTGTTGTAGGAGAATTCAGCATATGGAAGACAATCCTCCCACTTCATGCCGAAGGAGATCACACAAGCCCTGAGCATATCTTCAAGAATCTGGTTGACACGCTCGACTTGACCGCTAGTTTGAGGATGGAAAGCTGTACTGAAGCGGATGTTGGTGCCCATGGCCTTCTGAAAAGAATCCCAAAACTTGGAGGTAAAGATGCTGCCACGGTCTGAAGAGATCACTTGTGGAATACCGTGCAGAGAGACAATTCGAGAGGTATAGAGCTCCGCCAATTGAGCTGCAGTGATAGACTCTTTGATAGGCAGAAAGTGAGCCACTTTAGTGAGTTTGTCGATGACAACGAATATAGCATCATTGCCACGTTTGGACTTTGGAAACCCAGTCACGAAGTCCATCTCAATGTGGTCAAACTTCCATTCTGGAATGGCAAGAGGTTGGAGGAGACCAGCTGGCCTTTGGTGTTCTGCCTTCACTCTTCTGCAGACATCACATTCATTCACGAACTGAGCAATCTCGCGCTTCATTCGAGTCCACCAATAAGCCTGCTTGAGGTCCTGATACATCTTCGTGCTCCCAGGGTGGATGGAGAGGAGAGAATTGTGAGCCTCATTCATGATCACTTTACGAAGGTCACCTTTGGGCACAACAATACGATCCTCGAAGAAGAGAGTATCCTTGTCATCAAGGCGGTAGCACTTGTACTTGGGTTGACTCTTGGCAATCCCAATCTTCACCTTTTTCACCATAGCATCAAGAAGCTGGGCTTGGCGAATCTGGTCTTCCAAGGTAGGAGAGACTTGAAGGTTGGCGAGGAAACCTTGAGGAACAACTTGCAGATTAAGTTTGCGGAAAGCTTCACAAAGCTCGGGTTGATAAGGCTTGAGAATCAGACTGTTGCAATAAGCCTTCCTGCTCAATGCGTCAGCAATCACATTGGCCTTGCCTGGAGTATACTCGATACTCGGATTATACTCTTGAATCATTTCGACCCATCGAGTTTGCCTGAGGTTGAGATTAGGCTGAGTGAAGATGTACTTGAGACTCTTGTGGTCAGTGAAAATGTCCACTTTTCTTCCCAATAAGAGATGTCTCCAAGTCAAAAGAGCATGCACAACTGCCGCCAACTCGAGGTCATGAGTGGGGTAGTTCTTCTCGTTGGGCTTCAACTGGCGAGAGGTATAAGCCACAACTTTCTTCTCTTGCATCAACACTGCGCCAAGACCTTGGAGAGAGGCATCGCAAAAGACCTCGTACGGTTTGGATTCATCAGGAGGAGTCAGAACTGGAGCAGTGACCAATTTCTCTTTCAAAGTGTTGAAAGCAATGTCACACTCCGGAGACCAAACGTACTTGACGTGCTTCTGGAGAAGATTTGAGAGAGGCTTCGCGATCTTAGAAAAGTTTTCAACGAATCTTCGACAGTAGCTTGCGAGACCGAGGAAGCTACGGAGTTGCTTCACGTTCTGAGGTGGTTCCCAATTCACAATTGCAGACACCTTCTCAGGATTCACCGCAATGCCCTTGGCAGAGATGATATGACCAAGATAAAGAACCTCATCGAGCCAAAATTCGCACTTGGAGAACTTGGCGTAGAACTTGTGTTCCCTGAGCTTATCGAGTACCAAACGCAAGTGCTTGGCATGATCTTCCTTGTTCTTCGAAAAGACCAGAATGTCGTCGAGATAGACCAAAACGAAGTCATTGGTGTAGGCGTTGAAGATGAAGTTCATCATGCGAGAGAAAGTCGGAGGAGCGTTGACGAGGCCAAAAGACATGACAGTGTATTCATATGAACCAAAGCTTGTCCTGAAAGCCGTCTTGGGAATATCTTGCTCACGGATTCGAATCTGATGATAACCCATACGGAGATCAAGCTTGGAGAATACTTGGGCACCTTTGAGTTGTTCGAACAGCTCGTTGATGTTGGGAAGTGGGTATTTGTTCTTGATGGTCTTCTTGTTCAATGGACGGTAATCAACACAAAGTCGGTCCGTTCCATCCTTCTTCTTCACAAAAAGAACACCACAACCCCACGGAGAAGAACTAGGTCGGATGAGACCCATTCTCTCTTGAATATCGAGTTGCTTCTTCAGCTCCTTCAACTCTTCAGGTCCGAGCTTGTAAGGACGCTTGCACACAGGTTCCGTGCCAGGCTCAAGATCGATGACGAATTCAACTGGCCGGTGCGAAGGCATTCCTGGAAGCTCTTCTGGAAAGACGTCTTGATATTCACAGACGACTGGAATTTGCGAGATGGCATCCAGTTCACCCTTCTCATTGAGAGAAAACAGACGGATGGTATCATCACGAGCGGCAAAGACAATTACATCCTCAGACGAATGAGTCAATTGAATCTGCCTTGCAGCACAATCAAGATGCGGCTTGTGCTTAGAAAGCCAATCCATTCCGAGAATAATATCAATGTCCGAGTCACCAAGAACATTTGGAGAAGACAAGAACTTATAGTCACCCAAAGTGATTGTAACATCCGGAACGCATACTCGAGATGTCATTTGACGGGCCGGAGAGACAATAGCCAACGGTTTCGACAACACTTGAGTAACAAAATCATGCTTAGATGCAAAAGGTCTCGAGATGAAACAATGCGATGCACCAGTGTCAAAAAGAACTTTAGCTAGAATATCGTTAACAAGAATGTTACCCATAATCACATCTGACGAGTCCTCTGCCTGAGCTGCATTCAGTATGTTGACCTTGGCGTGCTTGGGGTTATGCTTGACCATAGCAGTACTTGCTGATCTCACAGGAGGAGGAGGAGGGAGACGCCTCTGGTTGAAGCACTTGTTGGCATAGTGACCCTTCAGTTGGCACTTGTTGCACGTGACCTCTGAAAGCTGACGGTGATACGGAGCACTCGATCTTGGAGCTTGAGACGAAGTCTTGTTCTGAAAGCCAGGGTTGGGTGGGTGGGAAGATCCACTGCTACCTTTGCTCTTCTGCTGATACGGCTGACGGAACGGAGGAGGAGGAAGCCAATACTTCTGCTGCTTGGCCACTTGAGTAGAGGAAGAAGGAGTAGCATCTCTGACTCGCTTCTTGGAAGCATCACACCTCAGTTGAGTGGCCTCTTGCTTCAATGCCATGTTGTAGAACTCATCGTACCTCAAGGGCTCAAAGAGAACAAGAGCTAGTTGGATTTCTTCTCTAAGACCACCCCTGAACTGGTATATCATGCTCTTCTCGTCAGGGACGTCCTGCTTAGCAAAGCGGGCAAGCTTCTGAAACAACTTGTTGTAGTCATAGACAGACAAAGAGCCTTGCTTCAGGTTGCGGAATTCCTCACGCTTGCTTTCAACCACGCTCTGAGGGATATGAAGAGCTTTGAAGTCTTGACGGAATTCATCCCAGGTAATCACACGGCCTCCTCTGGAATCCTTGTACTGCTGGAACCATTATGCAGCTTGGTCTTTGAGTTGGAAGGAAGCAAACTTGACACAGTCCTCAGGCCTGACGTTACTGGACTCGAAATGCTTGCACAGATCCATGAGCCAATCGCCAGCATCAGTTGCCTCAACACAATTGCTAATAGTCTTTGGCCCGTTAGCAAGGAACTGGTTGAGTGTAGCAAAGTGATTCTGATTGTTGCCTTGGTTGCCTTGGTCCGCTTGATTGCGCTCTTGAAGAATTTGCATGATCAACTGTGTGTTTGCATTGGTTGCGGCCATCACAGCTTGCCATGCCTCCGGAGGAGGAGGAGGTGGTGGCGGATCCTGATTCTGATTCTGATTTGATTGCTGCTCTTAGCGGGAGCCATCCTGAAGAGGGTGACAACCGTTAGCATATTGACAGATAAAATGAAGCTGAATCAAACGGGTTGAAATTGCAACATATAGTCTTCACATCCGTACAAAATGAACGAATGCATTCCACTTGAGATGGTCACATATCCATAAATTGAGAAGCCACTTAGAATTTAGGTAGAGGAATAAATCAACAAGGTACGGATCAAGAACGAATACTCGGTAAGAAATCCCAATCTCAAACCAAATATCCGTGGAAGAAGAACTAGAGCTACAAGAATTCCCACCTATGAAACTCCCGAACCTTTCCGGTTATGCAATCAGGTGTTGGGGATACAGGGGAAGCATAATATCTCACCCAAATCTAGCAAATCCTACATTCAGCTGTATCCATCCTTCAACACATAACCAAGAAAACTTCGGAAACCATCTACCTCAACCTTGAAAAGCATCCGTTATACAAGTTATGGCAATACTCCCGAACTCCCGCCCCAGTACTGGGTGGCGTCGAGGTTATCTCACCAACGAACTGCATAAAAGAGATTTTCGATGTCGGCGTACTAAACTCAGGTATTCCAGAACTGCAACGATAAAATTGTGACGACAACACCTCGGAGCTCAACTCCCCGGGACACTGCCACAACCCCTAAACACAGGAGGCACCAAGAACAATGTTCTCGTCACAAAACCATCGGAACGATTCCAAGATACCCGCGTGATCCTAAATTTTTTTAGTGAAATTTGAGAAGAGAAGAGTCAAAACTCTACGTCAGGATGCCTTACGAGAGCGATGAGGAGACTGGGGAGTAAAAAGAATTCCTAAACTGTCTGATATATAATTCCTAAATGACTCAAAACATTTTTTCTAGACTCAACAACGGCTGCTAAAAACGATCAAGCAATGGGGGCTCCTAAGGTCGGGGAAGGCTCTGATACCAACTTGTAACGCCCTCGATGCGGCTATATCTCCCACGTGTCGAGGCACGACTTAGAGGCATAACCGCATTGAAAGCAATGTCGCAAGTTAGGCAATCTTCACAACATCCCATGTAATATAGATAATAAAAGGGGAGATACATAGTTGGCTTACACTCGCCACATCAAACAAAGTACATAAATAGCATTACATCAACCAAACACTCATGGCCCGACTACGGCGCCAAAATAAAAGGTAAACCCAACATGCGACACGGTCCCGATCGCCCCAACTGGGCACCACTACTGATCATCAGGGAAAGACACATAGTAACGGCGTGAGTCCTCGTCGAACTCCCACTTGATCTCAAGTGTGTCATCTGGAACGGAATCATCAGGCCCTGCATCTGGTTTGGAAGTAATCTGTGAGCCACAGGGACTCAGCAATCTCGCACCCTCGCGATCAAGACTATTTAAGCTTATAGGTAAGGCAAGGTAAATATGTGGAGCTGCAGCAAGCGACTAGCATATATGGTGGCTAACCTGTTCGCAAAAGAGAGCGAGAAGAGAGGCAAAGCGCGAACGAATAACTAGAGAACAACCTGCGGCAAGCATTACTCCAACACCGTGTTCACTTCCCGGACTCCGCCGAGAAGAGACCATCACGGTAACTCACACAGTTGATTCATTTTAATTAAGTTAAGGTTCAAGTTATCTACAACCGGACATTAACAAATTCCCATCTGCCCATAACCGCGGGCACGGCTTTCGAAAGTTCAAATCCCTGCAGGGGAGTCCCAACTTAGCCCATGACAAGCTCTCACGGTCAACGAAGGAATAGACCTTCTCCCGAGACATTCCGATCAGACTCGGTATCCCGGTTCTACAAGACACTTCGACAAGTTAAAACAAATCCAGCAACACCGCCCGAATGTGCCGACAAATCCCGATAGGAGCTGCACATATCTCGTTCTCAGGGCACAATCGGATAAGCAATCCGTACAACTAAAACCAGCCCTCAGTTTCCCCGAGGTGGCGCTGCAAGGGGCTCTAGGTTGGACCAACACTCAGAGGAGCACTGGCCCGGGGGGGGGGGTTTAAATAAGACGACCCTCGGGCGCCGGAAACCCAAGGGAAAAAGAGGCTAGGTGGCAAATGGTAAAACCAAGGTTGGGCATTGCTGGAAAAGCTTTATTCAAGGCGAACTATCAAGGGGTTCCCATTATAACCCAACCGCGTAAGGAACGCAAAATCCGGGAACATAACACCGATATGACGGAAACTAGGGCGGCAAGAGTGGAACAAAACACTAGGCGAGAGGCCGAGCCTTCCACCCTTTACCAAGTATATAGATGCATTAAGATAACAAGATAATATAATGATATCCCAACAAGTAAATAATGTTCCAACAAGGAACGGTCTCCAATCTTCACCTGCAACTAGCAACGCTATAAGAGGGGCTGAGCAAAGCGGTAACATAGCCAATCAACGGTTTGCTAGGACATGGTGGGTTAGAGGTTTGACATGGCAATTTGGGAGGCATGATAAGCAAGTGGTAGGCATCGTAGCATAGGCATAGCAAAAGAGCGAGCATCTAGCAAAGCAAAGATAGTAGTGATTTCGAGGGTATGATCATCTTGCCTGCAAAGTTGTCAGAGTTGACTGGATCCTCGAAAGCAAACTCAACGGGCTCCTCGTTAGCGAACTCGTCTCCCGGCTCTACCCAAACAAGACAAACAAGCAACAAGGACACAATCAACCACGTGCAAAGCTCAAACAACATGATGCAAACATGGTATGCTATGCGGGATGCAATATGCGATGCATATGCAAGATTTGACAAGGAATGAATGAACCTGGCCTCAACTTGGAAATCCAAGTGTGCCACTGGAAAGGTGAGATGAAATCGCTTGAAAACGATATAAAGAACGCCGGAATCGGAGTCACGGTTTGGAAATGGCAAGCAATTCAAATATGGCACCGGTCTGCGATTTACAACAAGTAGCCATCTAAACGCAACAAGATGAACATGCTACAGCACTCAAACATGACAACAAAATACATGGCAGGGATCCATACATGATGCTTAACAAAAGATGAACACTGAGCTACGGCCAATTCATCCATTAACAGGTTCAAACAAGCATGGCAAAAATGCATTTGGTAAACAGATTTCAGACTTAGTGAAATTAACACTTGTCTGGAATTTCAGATCAGGTAGCACACTTTGGAGCATGAAAACTATATGCTACAGGACCTGAACATGGCAAAGTAAAGCATGGCATGGAGCTACTCAAAGAGCTTAACAAAAGTCCCTTAGTGACCTTGAGCCAAAAGGGATCAGAAAATACATTTGCAAGCATGTGAACATGGCAAAAACATAATCAGATCACAGACTTAGTGAAAAACTGGAGCATGCAAAATCAGATATCAAGTAGGCATGTTTACGAGCTCGATGCACTCACTACAGAGCAAGTCATGACAATCTAAGCATACACCCATCAAGAATACACATTATACAAGCTAGACATGGCAAGAACAATAACATAGCATGCACGGATCAACTACAACATCCTCGGCAAAATCGCTAACAAGTAGACAATCTGCCCAGATTCACGAAATGACAAAAGTAGAGCTCGATTGACTCAAGCTAGGGTGCTCCATAATTGCAAACAAAGACATGGATGGATAGAGCACTACAAGACTAACAAAACATCCTTACTGATCATCCTCAAAAGAGGCACAAATCACTAGGAAACAACATGAACATATGGCTTATTAAAATAGACAGATCAAGGACTTAGTGGAAAAGCTAAGTCCCTAAAATCAGCATTAACGATTGCACCACTTTGCAAGCTTGTGCTAGTCACCACACACATCACAAAAATACATGGGTTGCACCTCTGGATAGATGGCAAAACATATAACAAAACACATGTAGAGCTCAGGGGCATATCATGCACACAATAATCATGGCAAAAATGACAAATATCTAATTGGAGCAGCAGATCTGACAATTATCTCAACTAGCACTCTTCCAACAGCATTTCGGGCATCAAGATGAACTCAAATGAAAATGATGCAATGAGATGAAATGATGTGCTCTCTGGGACGAACATTTTGATATGCTATATGCCCAAAACGGAGCTACGGATGCAAAGTTACGATGCGATGAACAAGGGCAAAATATTAGGGTTTCGGGGATAAAAAGTCAACCGATCCGAGATCCGGATCCAGATCTGGCTGCACGGATAACGAGGTTCGCCGGGGACTTGAAGCTCGCCGGAGATGAAGTCGGCTGCCGGAGGAGAAGGTCGGCGCGGGGCGGAGACGGAGATGGCCGGAGCTTCCCGGGCGTGCGGCGGCGAGGAGCGCGGGCGGGGCGGCGCGCCGGAGCGGGGCGGCTCGCCGGCGTCGGGGAAGGAGAAGGGCGCGGGCGGCGACAGATCTGGCCCGCGGGAGGCGGCGGCTCGGGCCAGGGGGCCCCGCCTGGGCCCGGGCGGGCCGGCGAAGTGGGCGCGGGCGCTGGCCACTCCCGGAGCGACACATGGCGGCGGTGGGACGAAGCGAACGCGTCCGGACAGAAAAATGTCCGCCGGCGCGTGGAGACAAAGGGGACTAGGTTTTTGGGGGGAGGAGAAGGGGAATTTCGGAGGGGGTTCTTTATATAGGCATAGGAGGAGCTAGGAGAGTCCAAATGAGGTGCGGTTTTCGGCCACGCGATCGTGATCAAACGCTCTAGATGATGCAGAGGGTTTTGGTGGGTTTTGGGCCAAAATGGAGGGGTGTTGGGCTGCAACACACACGAGGCCTACTCGGTCCCTCGGTTAACCGTTGGAGCATCAAACGAAGTCCAAATGGTACGAAACTTGACAGGCGGTCTACCGGTAGTAAACCAAGGCCGCTTGGCAAGTCTCGGTCCAATCCGGAAATTTTTAATCCCCACACACGAAAGAAAGGTAGAAATGACCACCGGAGGAGAACGGAGCGCCGGAATGCAAAACGGACAATGGGAAAGATGCTCGGATGCATGTGATGTACATGTACGCAAATGCAATGCACATGATGACATGATATGAGATGCATGACAATGACAACAACACACGGAGACAAAAACCCGAACCCGAGAAAATAAAATAACTTAACGCCGGAAATGGCAAGAGTTGGAGTACATATTGGGTAAATCATATCCGGGGTGTTACAGCTGCCTCGCCCACGTATGGCCACAACCGAGCCGTCGCCGAACTTCACCGACCCGTGCACTGTCTCGTCGAGCGATGAAAATGTTGGGGAACGTAGCAGAATTTTAAAATTTTCTACACATCACCAAGATCAATCTATGGAGTCATCTAGCAACGAGGGAGAGGGGAGTGCATCTACTTACCCTTGTAGACCGCGAGCGGAAGCGTTCAAGAGAACGGGGTTGATGGAGTCATACTCGTCGTGATCCAAATCACCAATGACCTAGCGCCGAACGGACGGAACCTCCGCGTACAACACACGTACAGTTGGGAAGACGTCTCCTCCTTCTTGATCCAGCAAGGGAAGGAGAGGTTGATGGAGATCCAGCAGCACGATGGCGTGGTGGTGGAAGCAGCGGTGATCTCGGCAGGGCTTCGCCAAGCTCGAACGAGAGAGAGAGAGAGAGAGGTGTTACGAGGGGAGAGGGAGGGGCCAGGGAGTTGGGTGCGACTGCCCTCCCTCCCCCCCACTATATATAGGGCCCCTAGGGGGGGCACCGACCCTAGGAGATGGGATCTCCAAGGGGGGGCGGCGGCCAAGGGGGACTTGCCCCCCAAGCCAAATGGGGCGCCCCCATCCCTAGGGTTTCCAACCCTAGGCGCATGGGGAGGCCCATGGAGGGCGCACCAGCCCACCAGGGGCTGGTTCCCCTCCCACTTCAGCCCATGGGGCCCTCCGGGATAGGAGGCCCGACCCGGTGGACCCCCGGGACCCTTCCGGTGGTCCCGGTACAATACCGATTACCCCCGAAACTTTCCCGATGGCCGAAACTGGACTTCCTATATTTAAATCTTCACCTCCAGACCACTCTGGAACTCCTCGTGACATCCGGGATCTCATCCGGGACTCCGAACAACTTTCGGGTTACCGCATACTAATATCTCTACAACCCTAGCGTCACCGAACCTTAAGTGTGTAGACCCTACGGGTTCGGGAGACACGCAGACATGACCGAGACGACTCTCCGGTCAATAACCAACAGCGGGATCTGGATACCCATGTTGGCTCCCACATGTTCCACGATGATCTCATCGGATGAACCACGATGTCGAGGATTCAATCAATCCCGTATTCAATTCCCTTTGTCAATCGGTACGTTACTTGCCCGAGATTCGATCGTCGGTATCCCAATACCTCGTTCAATCTCGTTACCGGCAAGTCACTTTACTCGTACCGTAATGCATGATCCCGTGACCAAACACTTGGTCACATTGAGCTCATTATGATGATGCATTACCGAGTGGGCCCAGAGATACCTCTCCGTCATACGGAGTGACAAATCCCAGTCTCGATCCGTGTCAACCCAACAGATACTTTCGGGGATACCTGTAGTATACCTTTATAGTCACCCAGTTACGTTGTGACGTTTGGTACACCCAAAGCACTCCTACGGCATCCGGGAGTTACACGATCTCATGGTCTAAGGAAATGATACTTGACATTGGAAAAGCTCTAGCAAACGAACTACACGATCTTGTGCTATGCTTAGGATTGGGTCTTGTCCATCACATCATTCTCCTAATGATGTGATCCCGTTATCAATGACATCCAATGTCCATAGTCAGGAAACCATGGCTATCTATTGATCAACAAGCTAGTTAACTAGAGGCTCACTAGGGACATGTTGTGGTCTATGTATTCACACATGTATTATGATTTCCGGATAACACAATTATAGCATGAATAATAGACAATTATCATGAACAAGGAAATATAATAATAATCACTTTATTATTGCCTCTAGGGCATATTTCCAACAGTCTCCCACTTGCACTAGAGTCAATAATCTAGTTACATTGTGATGAATCGAACACCCATAGAGTTCTGGTGTTGATCATGTTTTGCTCGCGGAAGAGGTTTAGTCAACGGATCTGCGACATTCAGATCCGTATGCACTTTGCAAATATCTATGTCTCCATCTTGAACATTTTCACGAATGGAGTTGAAGCGACGCTTGATGTGCCTGGTCTTCTTGTGAAACCTGGGCTCCTTGGCAAGGGCAATAGCTCCAGTGTTGTCACAGAAGAGAGTGATCGGCCCCGACGCATTGGGTATGACTCCTAGGTCAGTGATGAACTCCTTCATCCAGATTGCTTCATGCGCTGCCTCCGAGGCTGCCATGTACTCCGCTTCACATGTAGATCCCGCCACGACGCTTTGCTTGCAACTGCACCAGCTTACTGCCCCACCATTCAAAATATACACGTATCCGGTTTGTGACTTAGAGTCATCCAGATCTGTGTCGAAGCTAGCGTCGACGTAACCCTTTACGACGAGCTCCTCGTCACCTCCATATACGAGAAACATATCCTTAGTCCTTTTCAGGTACTTCAGGATGTTCTTGACCGCTGTCCAGTGTTCCATGCCGGGATTACTTTGGTACCTTCCTACCAAACTTACGGCAATGTTTACATCAGGTCTGGTACACAACATGGCATACATGATAGACCCTATGGCTGAGGCATAGGGGACGACACTCATCTTTTCTCTATCTTCTGCCGTGGTCGGACATTGAGCTGAACTCAATTTCACACCTTGCAACACAGGCAAGAACCCCTTCTTGGACTAATCCATATTGAACTTCTTCAATATCTTATCAAGGTATGTGCTTTGTGAAAGACCTATGAGGCGTCTCGATCTATCTCTATAGATCTTGATGCCTAATATGTAAGCAGCTTCTCCAAGGTCCTTCATTGAAAAACACTTATTCAAGTAGGCCTTAATACTGTCCAAAAGTTCTATATCATTTCCCATCAAAAGTATGTCATCCACATATAATATGAGAAATGCTACAGAGCTCCCACTCACTTTCTTGTAAACGCAGGCTTCTCCATAAGTCTGCATAAACCCAAACGCTTTGATCATTTCATTAAAGTGAATGTTCCAACTCCGAGATGCTTGCACCAGCCCATAGATGGAGCGCTGGAGCTTGCATACCTTGTTAGCATTCTTAGGATCGACAAAACCTTTCGGCTGCATCATATACAATTCTTCCTTAAGAAAGCCGTTAAGGAATGCCGTTTTGACGTCCATTTGCCATATCTCATAATCATAGTATGCGGCAATTGCTAACATGATTCGGACGGACTTCAGTTTCGCTACGGGTAAGAAGGTCTCATCATAGTCAACCCCTTGAACTTGTCGATAACCTTTAGCGACAAGTCGAGCCTTATAGATGGTAACATTATCATCCGCATCCGTCTTCTTCTTAAAGATCCATTTATTCTCTATCACTCGCCGATCATCGGGCAAGTCTGTCAAAGTCCATACTTTGTTTTCATACATGGATCATATCTCGGATTGCATGGCTTCAAGCCATTTGTTGGAATCTGGGCCCGCCATTGCTTCTTCATAGTTCGAAGGTTCACCGTTGTCTAACAACATGATTTCCAGGACATGGTTGCCATACCATTCTGGTGTGGAACGTGTCCTTGTGGACCTTCGAAGTTTAGTAGCAACTTGATCCGAAGTACCTTGATCATCATCATTAACTTCCTCTCTAGTCGGTGCAGGCACCACAGGAACATCTTCCTGAGCTGCGCTACTTTCCGGTTCAAGAGGTAGTACTTCATCGAGTTCTACTTTCCTCCCACTTACTTCTCTCGAGAGAAACTCTTTCTCCAGAAAGGACCCATTCTTGGCAACAAAGATCTTGCCTTCGGATCTGAGGTAGAAGGTATACCCAATGGTTTCCTTAGGGTATCCTATGAAGACGCATTTTTCCGACTTGGGTTCGAGCTTTTCAGGTTGAAGTTTCTTGACATAAGCATCGCATCCCCAAACTTTTAGAAACGACAGCTTAGGTTTCTTCCCAAACCATAATTCATACGGTGTCGTCTCAACGGATTTAGACGGTGCCCTATTTAAAGTGAATGTAGCTGTCTCCAGAGCGTATCCCCAAAATGATAGCGGTAAATCAGTGAGTGACATCATAGATCGCACCATATCCAATAGAGTGCGATTACGATGTTCGGACACACCGTTACGCTGAGGTGTTCCAGGCGGCATGAGTTGTGAAACGATTCCACATTTCCTTAAGTGCGTACCAAATTCGTGACTTAAATATTCTCCCCCACGATCTGATCGTAAGAATTTTATCTTTCGGTCACGTTGATTCTCTACCTCATTCTGAAATTCCTTGAACTTTTCAAAGGTCTCAGACTTGTGTTTCATTAAATAGACATACCCATCTACTTAAGTCATCAGTGAGAGTGAGAACAAAATGATAGCCACCGCGAGCCTCAATGCTCATTGGACCACACACATCAGTATGTATAATTTCCAATAAGTTGGTTGCTCGCTCCATTGTTCCGGAGAACGGAGTCTTGGTCATTTTACCCATGAGGCATGGTTCGCATGTGTCAAATGATTCGAAATCAAGAGACTCCAAAAGTCCATCTGTATGGAGCTTCTTCATGCGTTTGACACCGATGTGACCAAGGTGGCTGTGCCACAAATATGTGGGACTATCATTATGAATCTTACATCTTTTGGTATTCACACTATGAATATGTGTAACATCACGTTCGAGATTCATTAAGAATAAACCATTAACCAGCGGAGCATGACCATAAAATATATCTCTCATATAAATAGAACAACCATTATTCTCGGATTTAAATGAGTAGCCATCTCGTATTAAACGAGATCCAGATACAATGTTCATGCTCAAAGCTGGCACTAAATAACAATTATTGAGGTTTAAAACTAATCCCGTAGGTAAATGTAGAGGTAGCGTGCCGACGGCGATCACATCGATCTTGGAACCATTCCCGACGCACATCATCACCTCATCCTTCGCCAGTCTCCGCTTATTCCGCAGCTCCTGTTTTGAGTTACAAATGTGAGCAACCGCACCGGTATCAAATACCCAGGAGCTACTACGAGTACTGGTAAGGTACACATCAATTACATGTATATCACATATACCTTTAGTGTTGCCGGCCTTCTTGTCCGCTAAGTATTTGGGGCAGTTCCGCTTCCAGTGTCCCTTTCCCTTGCAATAAAAGCACTCAGTCTCAGGTTTGGGTCCATTCTTTGACTTCTTCCCGGCAACTGGTTTACCGGGCGCGGCAACTCCCTTGCCGTCCTTCTTGAAGTTCTTCTTACCCTTGCCTTTCTTGAAACTAGTGGTTTTATTGACCATCAACACTTGATGTTCCTTTTTGATTTCCACCTCCGCTGATTTTAGCATTGAAAATACTTCAGGAATAGTTTTCACCATCCCCTGCATATTGTAGTTCATCACAAAGCTCTTGTAGCTAGGTGGGAGCGACTGAAGGATTCTGTCAATGACCGCCTCGTCCGGGAGGTTAATGTCCAGCTGGGACAAGCGATTGTGCAACCCAGACATTTTGAGTATGTGCTCACTGACAGAACTATTTTCCTCCATCTTACAACTGTAGAACTTGTCGGAGACTTCATATCTCTCGACCCGAGCATGAGCTTGGAAAACCATTTTTAGCTCTTCGAACATCTCATATGCTCTGTGTCGCTCAAAACGCTTTTGGAGCCCCGGTTCTAAGCTGTAAAGCATGCCGCACTGAACGAGGGAGTAATCATCAGCACGTGACTGCCAAGCGTTCATAACGTCTTGGTTCTCTGGGATGGGTGCATCACCTAGCGGTGCTTCTAGGACATATGCTTTCCTGGCAGCTATGAGGATGATCCTCAGGTTCCGGACCCAGTCCGTATAGTTGCTGCCATCATCTTTCAGCTTGGTTTTCTCTAGGAACGCGTTGAAGTTGAGGTTGACATGAGCGTTGGCCATTTGATCTACAAGACATTTTGCAAAGGTTTTTAGACTAAGTTCATGATAATTAAGTTCATCTAATCAAATTATTTAATGAACTCCCACTCAGACAGACATCCCTCTAGTCATCTAAGTGATACATGATCCGAGTCAACTAGGTCGTGTCCGATCATCACGTGAGACGGACTAGTCATCATCGGTGAAAATCTTCATGTTGATCGTATCTTCTATGCGACTCATGTTCGACCTTTCGGTCTTCCGTGTTCCGAGGCCATGTCTGTACATGCTAGCCTCGTCAAGTCAACCTAAGTGTATTGCGTGTGTAAATCTGGCTTACACCCGTTGTATTTGAACGTTAGAATCTATCACACCCGATCATCACGTGGTGCTTCGAAACAACGAACCTTCACAACGGTGCACAGTTAGGGGGAACACTTTCTTGAAATTATGTGAGGGATCATCTTATTTAAGCTACCGCCGTTCTAAGAAAATAAGATGTAAAACATGATAAACATCACATGCAATCAAATAGTGACATGATATGGCCAATATCATTTTGCTCCTTTTGATCACCATCTTCGGGGCGCCATGATCATCATCATCACCGGCATGGCATCTTGATCTCCATCATCATGATCTCCATAATCGTGTCTTCATGAAGTTGTCTCGTCATCTATTACTTCTACTACTATGGCTAACGGTTTAGAAATAAAGTAAAGTAATTACAGCAATTACATGACGTTTATGTTGACACGCAGGTCATAAATAAATTAAGACAACTCCTATGGCTCCTGCCGGTTGTCATACTCATCGACATGCAAGTCGTGATTCCTATTACAAGAACATGATCAATCTCATACATCACATATATCATTCATCACATCCTTTTGGCCATATCACATCACATGGCACATGCTGCAAAAACAAGTTAGACGTCCTCTAATTGTTGTTGCAAGTTTTTACGTGGCTACTATAGGTTTCTAGCAAGAAAGTTTCTTACCTACGCCAAAACCACAATGTGATATGCCAATTTCTATTTACCCTTCATAAGGACCCTTTTCATCGAATCCAATCCGACAAAAGTGGGAGAGACAGACACCCGCTAGCCACCTTATGCAACTAGTGCATGTCAGTCGGTGGAACCAGTCTCACGTAAGCGTACGTGTAAGGTCGGTCCGGGCCGCTTCATCCCATGATGCCACCGAATCAAGATAAGACTAGTAACGACAAGTAAATTGACAAAATCAACGCCCACAACAACATGTGTTCTACTCGTGCATAGAAACTACGCATAGACCTAGCTCATGATGCCACTGTTGGGGAACGTAGCAGAATTTTAAAATTTTCTATGCATCACCAAGATAAATCTATGGAGTCATCTAGCAATGAGGGAGAGGGGAGTGCATCTACATACCCTTGTAGATCGCGAGCGGAAGCGTTCAAGAGAACGGGGTTGATGGAGTCGTACTCGTCGTGATCCAAATCACTGATAACCTAGCGTCGAACGGACGACACCTCCGCGTTCAACACACGTACGGTTGGGAAGACGTCTCCTCCTTCTCGATCCAGAAAGGGAAGGAGAGGTTGATGGAGATCCAGCAGCACGACGACGTGGTGGTGGAAGCAGCGGTGATCTCGGCAGGGCTTCGCCAAGCTCCAACGAGAGAGAGAGGTGTTACGAGGGGAGAGGGAGGGGCCAGGGACTTGGGTGCGGCTGCCCTCCCTCCCCCCACTATATATAGGGCCCCTAGGGGGGGTGCCGGTCCTAGGAGATGGGATCTCCAAGGGGGGCGGCCAAGGGGGACTTGCCCCCCAAGCCAAGTGGGGCACCCCCACCCCTAGGGTTTCCAACCCTAGGCGCAGGGGAGCCCATGGGAGGCGCACCAAGCCCACCAGGGGCTGGTTCCCCTCCCACTTCAGCCCATGGGGCCCTCCGGGATAGGTGGCCCCACCCGGTGGACCCCCGGGACCCTTACGGTGGTCCCGGTACAATACCGATTACCCCTGAAACTTTCCCGATGGCCGAAACTGGACTTCCTATATATAAATCTTCACCTCTGGACCATTCTAGAACTCCTCATGACGTCCGGGATCTCATCCGGGACTCCGAACAACTTTCGGGTTACCGCATACTAATATCTCTACAACCCTAGCGTCACCGGACCTTAAGTGTGTAGACCCTACGGGTTTGGGAGACACGCAGACATGACCGAGACGACTCTCCGGTCAATAACCAATAGCGGGATCTGGATACCCATGTTGGCTCCCACATGTTCCACGATGATCTCATCGGATGAACCACGATGTCGAGGATTCAATCAATCCCGTATTCAATTCCCTTTGTCAATCGGTACGTTACTTGCCCGAGATTCGATCGTCGGTATCCCAATACCTTGTTCAATCTCGTTACCGGCAAGTCACTTTACTCGTACCGTAATGCATGATCCCGTGACCAAACACTTGGTCACATTGAGCTCATTATGATGATGCATTACCGAGTGGGCCCAGAGATACCTCTCCGTCATACGGAGTGACAAATCCCAGTCTCGATCCGTGTCAACCCAACAGATACTTTCGGGGATACCTGTAGTATACCTTTATAGTCACCCAGTTGCATTGTGACGTTTGGTACACCCAAAGCACTCCTACGGCATTCAGGAGTTACACGATCTCATGGTCTAAGGAAATGATACTTGACATTGGAAAAGCTCTAGCAAACGAACTACACGATCTTGTGCTATGCTTAGGATTGGGTCTTGTCCATCACATCATTCTCCTAATGATGTGATCCCATTATCAATGACATCCAATGTCCATAGTCAGGAAACCATGACTATCTATTGATCAACGAGCTAGTTAACTAGAGGCTCACTAGGGACATGTTGTGGTCTATGTATTCACACATGTATTATGATTTCCGGATAACACAATTATAGCATGAATAATAGACAATTATCATGAACAAGGAAATATAATAATAATCACTTTATTATTGCCTCTAGGGCATATTTCCAACAGAAAAAACGTGTCGATCACCTGTCATATGGCTGCTCGCCCCTGTGTCGAAGAACCACACCCCGTGCGGCGAGGGGACGGGCATGACCTTCTCCTTGTTGAGGTACACATGTTGGGGCGCCACGAGTTGGGAGGTGTCCACAGCGGTGACCACGACCATGTACAGGCCCTGATCATGCTCAGCGCCAGCTTGGGCAAGATGTGCTTGCTCCTGATTGCCCTTCTGCTCCTGCTCACGGAGCCAGGTTCGGCACTCCTTCTTCCAATGCCCTGTAATGCCGCAGTGATGGCACTTGCCTTTCTTCTTCTTGTCGCCAGATCCGCCGGAGCCGCCCGAGCCCGTGCTCCCCGACGCGCCCTTGCCGCCGCCTTGAGGCTTGGCTTTGGTGTGTGCTTTGTTCTTGCCAGTGTTGCCGCCGCCGCCAGACGACGAGCCACCGCTGCTGCCCACCTTCTCACGGGCCAACCACTCCTCGTGTGTGAGCAAGAGGCGCCCACCAGTCTGCGCGCCGTCGTCAAGGTCATAGTGATCCTCACACGCAGAGAAGCGGCCGACGAGCTCCTCAATGGTCATGGCCTTCAGATCGAGGAGTGACTCGATCGCCATCGCCATCGACCGGTAGCGGCGCGACACCAGTCGAAGGAATTTCTGCATAGCCTTGTGCTCGGTGACGGGGTCGCCGAACAGCTCGAGATCGGCGACGAGGGCGGCGAGCCGCAGCCGAAAATCCTCAATGGACTCTCCGTCTTTGAACCGAAGATCCTCGAATTCGTGCCGGCGCACTTGTGCCTTGGCCTCGCGGGCGCGCGCTGCCCATCCTCATCGTCTTGATGGCCTCCCATGCCACCTTTGCCATGTCCTTCGCGGCCAGCACGCGCGGCATCTCCGGCGGGACACCGGTGAGGATAATCTGCAGCGCGCGCCGGTCGTCGTTCTCGTCGGCGTTGTCTTCGGTCACCGCAGTCCAGACGTAGGCAACCTGCAACTTCACTTGCATCAGGAGTGCCCACTCCTGGTAATTGGTGCGGGTGAGCATCAGCGACGCCCCCAACTCCTCGCGCACGACACGCTCCACCACGCCGAACTCGCCGCTCCCGCTACCAGTGAGGCGCGCGACCGGCGCCTTGGACGAAGGCGTCTGCATTGGAGATCTCGCGCCGCCCTTGCTCTTCCCGTCTGACTCGTCGCCCGGCATATGCGCGCCGCCGCGGATCAGACACCACCGGCCACCGGAGGAGGATCAAACACCAGGCTCTGATGCCAATTGTCGTTGCCAACAGACGCGATCGAGTAGAGAAAGAAAGGGCGAGAGCTATGAACTTGAACGACAGAGAGAGAGAGAGTGAGTTTTGTGCCGCCGTCAACTGCGCTGCTTTTCTATTTTCCATTCCTCTCTATATCAGTTGCAACAACCTAGCTAGCTACCTCCCGGCGGGCGCGCCATGATCCGCGATGGCTGCGCCATCCCACGGCCATGACTCACAGCGCATGCGCCCACCAAGAAAAGAAAACGGGAGAGGGAGAAGTGGTCAGTGCATGCTACGGCACTTGAGCCACCACCTAGCTACGTGCATGTCTGGGTCACATCATCCCGCATGCACACATTATTACAAACAGAAAGAAAAACAGAACTATGTTGCTAGCATGAGATTATACTAAGCATAACAAAGGATTGATTCCTATCCTACATAGGAATAGGAATCCATTCCTACAAACCAAAGGGCCTCAAAGGAAATTTTCCTATGCAAATCCTATCCTATAGAAATCCTATAACATTCCTACAAACCAAAGGAGGCCTGAGTTTAGATTACAAAATTGGATGAACGTTACATCAGCCAATCTGTGCTGATAAAAGACATACAAGGAGACTGAATCGACTGAAATAATATTTACACGCAGTGCAGCATGATAGATGCAATATTTTCAATAAAATTTTCATCATTTTCAGCGGCCACATGAGCAACAGGTGCCTCTTGCTGCATATGGAGGACTACAGCTGGAGGCAAGCCAGGAAGCGGTATAATAGCCTCTTGTTCATTAACAGGCATGATTTTCACTTGGTCAATCAATTCATCGTGTGGGTAAGCCAACATGATATTAAGCATATCAACTCCAAGATTATGAGCATCATTAGGAGCAAAAACATGTAAGTTAACAGGTACATTGTGAGCCGTCTGGTTAACCTCTTCATTCAGTGGGTTGCCTCCAAATTGAATATTGTTTGAAATTGCCCCATCCAATAAACAAACAGTAGTGGTAATACTATTATTTTCATCCTGAATATGAAGAGCCTCCTCTTCACCAACTTACCGCAGGTTCTCATTCACAGTCATTATCAAGTGCCACATTATTATTGGATTGGCTGCTGAAAAGCCCAATGAACATCTTCATCTATCATCCATGTCGGCATCCTGATATGATCATGCCCATGTTGTGGCCCTAGAGGGTTCAAACTAGGGAAATCAAAAGGTTGACAAAGCATTGGGTGTGGGTTAACCCTAGGAGGGGGATTGGTATTTATCAGGGGGCGCATGATGGGGATTGTTGCATGGAAAAAATTCTGCAAAACACTCAAGATATATTCTATGGAGATGCTAGCAACGAGAGGGAGAGGCTACATACCCGTGTAGACCGAAAGTGTCACACATACAGCTCGTTCATACACTTCATAATTACCTTGGCGTAGTCGTACTCCCTTCACGATCCAATCCAATCCAGCACCGCACGAACATCACCTCCGAGATGTTCAAACGTATGGCTCGGCGATGTCTCCTCCTCCTTGATCCAGCAAGCAGGGGTGGAAAGGTAGATGGGATCTAGGCCAGCACGGCGGCGTGGTGGTGATGGTGGTAGTGGAGTTTCTGCATGGCTTCACCAAGCGCTGGGGTGAAGGGAAGTGGAGGGAGAGGGAGGGCGGCGACTAGCAATGGGATGGGTGGTGTGCCTAGCCTATCTCCTCCCTTTATATAGGGGGTGAGGGGGTGTGGCTAGCTCTGGCCACCCCTCCAAGCCAAGGGGTGGATGCCCCCTTCCCAGCCGCATGGGCCTTACGCGGAGTGGCGCTTGGCCCATCTGGGCTGGTGTGCCCTCCCCAGGGTCCATGAGGATTCTTCGAGGTAGGTGGACCCTTGAAACCTTTCAAGACTCCCGGTACAATGTCAGTAACCCCCCGAACTTTTCCGGTACCCTGAAACCCACTTTCCATATATAAATCTTTACTTTCGGACCATTCCAGAGCTGCTCTTGATGTCCGAGGTCCCATAAGGGACTCCGAACTACCTTCGGTCTTGCCAACATTAATATCCCAGTACTACCCTAGCGTTTATCGAATGTTAAGTGTGTGACCTTGCGCGTTCGAGAACATGCAGACATGATCCAGACACCTCTTCGATCAATAATCAGTACTGGGACCTGGATGTCCATATTGACTCCTACATATTCAACAAATATCTTTATCGGTTTGAACCACGATGTCAAGGATTCAGATAATCATGTATACAAATCTCTTTGTCCTGCGATATGTTCCTTGCCCGAGATTCGATCATCAGTATCGCCATACTCCAATCTTGTTATCGGCAAGTCTCTTTACTAGTTCCATAATACAAGATCTCCATGACTAGACTCATTAGTAACTTGCTTGCAAACTTTTCATGGTGTTGTATTACGGAGAAGGCCCAGAGATATCTCTCTGTTATATGAAATGACAAATCCCAGTCTCGATCCATGCAACCCATGATAGAGGCGATGTAACGCCCTCGATGCGACTATATCTCCCACGTGTCGAAGCACGACTTAGAGGCATAACCGCATTGAAAGCAATGTCGCAAGTGAGGTAATCTTCACACAACCCATGCAATACATAAGGGAAAGAGTTACATAGTTGGCTTACAATCACCACTTCACACAATTACATGAAGAAATCATTACATCAACCAGATACAATCAAGGTCCGACTACGGAACCAAAATAAAAAGAAGACTACCCCAAATGCTACACAGATCCCCGATCGACCCCAACTGGGCTCCACTGCTGATCAACTAGAACGAAACAACATAAAGGACAAGATCTTCATCGAGCTCCTCCTTGAGCTTGGTTGCGTCACCTACACGGTTCAACGGCACCTGCAAGCTGGTTTTGGAAGTATCTATGAGTCACGGGGACTCAGCAATCTTACGCCCTCACGATCAAGACTATTTAAGCTTATGGGTAAGGTAAAGGTATGAGGTGGAGCTGCAGTAGTGACTAGCATATTTGGTGGCTAACATATACGCAAAAGCGAGCGAGAAGAGAAGGCAAAGCACGATCGAGGAAACTATGATCAAGAAGTGATCCTAGAACAACCTACGTCAAGCATAACTCCAACACCGTGTTCACTTCCCGGACTCCGCCGGAAAGAGACCATCACGGTTACACACACGGTTGATGCATTTTAATTAAGATCAACTTCAGGTTTTCTATAACCGGACATTAACAAATTCCCATCTGCCCATAACCGCGGGCACGACTTTTGAAAGTTCAAAACCCTGCAGGGGTGTCCCAACTTAGCCCATCACAAGCTCTCACGGTCAATGAAGGATATTCCTTCTAGCGGGAAGACCCGACCAGACTCGGAATCCCGGTTACAAGACATTTCAACAATGGTAAAACAAGACCAGTAAAGCCACCCAGATGTGCCGACAAATCCCGATAGTAGCTGCACAAATCTCGTTCTCAGGGCACACCGGATGAGCAAGACGTCGGGTGGGCCATCCCAGAGTTGCCCCTGGTAGCTCCGAACATCGCTCAGTTGGACCAACACTTAGAGAAGCACTGGCCCGGGGGGTTAAAATAAAGATGACCCTTGAGTCTGCAGAACCCAAGGGAAAGAAAAGGCTAGGTGGCAAATGGTAAAACCAATGTTGGGCATTGCTGGAGGAGTTTTATTCAAGGCAAACTGTCAAGGGGTTCCCATTATAACCCAACTGCGTAAGGAACGCAAAATCCGGGAACATAACACCGATATGACGGAAACTAAGGCGGCAAGAGTGGAACAAAACACCAGGCATAAGGCCGAGCCTTCCACCCTTTACCAAGTATATAGACGCATTAATTAAATAAGATATATTGTGATATCCCAACAAGTAAACATGTTCCAACAAGGAACAACATCTCCATGTTCCAACAAGGAACAAACTTCAATCTTCACCTGCAACTAACAACGCTATAAGAGGGGCTGAGCAAAGTGGTAACATAGCCAAACAACGGTTTGCTAGGACAAGGTGGGTTAGAGGCTTGGTTCAACAATATGGGAGGCATGATAAGCAAGTGGTAGGTATCGCAGCATAGGCATAGCAAAAGAGCTAGCAACTAGCAAGCAAAGATAGAAGTGATTTTGAGGGTATGGTCATCTTTCCTGAGATCTCGCAAGGAAGAAGAACGATTCCATGAAGAAGTCAAACAGACGTAGTCGAACGGATCCTCACAAACGCGATGTTATTGGAACCAACCCGAAGAAGCAACACCAGAAAAGAGCAAACAACATAGTAAACAACCACCACATAGACATGGCATGATGCGCAAACAAGTATGATGCATGTCCGATTTAAAGAGGGCATGGCATGGCAAAGTGCACAAGCAATCCTACAAATTAAGTGGAGCTCAATATGCAACTCTGTTGCATATTGACGAAACACCACGTTCAAGTTATTTAGTTCGATCTCGTTTATGTACCCAACAATATTAAATGTTGTTAAACATGGCAAGAGGGTGAAGCAAATGAAAACTACCTATCTGGGCAAGTTTAAATGAGGCCGGAACAACAAACAACAAGTCCGGAAACTCCTCATGTGCATATTTTGGTTATGGTACTGTTCTGCCCTAAACCATATTTTATAGCTGTTAAACATGCAAAGAAATGTCACCACGTTAAACTAGGCATTTTTCTACCCCATTTACATATAAAGTTTATTAAATTCCGAGTTATGGTTATTTAGTTATGAAATAAATCATTTTAGCAAGTTATTTAAGCAAATTTAAACAAACATCATTTTAAACATTTTAAACATAGATGAAAGTTGCATATTATTAAACTAGATGAAAATCTAAGCAAGTTTCACATTAAGTTTGTTTTAAACTGATGCATGGTTGGCAAGTTATAAAATGCATGATGCTTGGGGGGTTTTCTGCAAAACCGTTTTACTGGAATAAAAGCAAATTCGGAGCAGCAGAAAAAATATAACTATGGGCTGGATCTAGTTGGCCCATCAGGAACAAGCGTTGGGGAAGGCAGCTCACCCAGCGGGCCTGGCCCGGTAGATGGAGGCAGGCCGAGCCTACCTGATGCGGCTGGAGGGCCCGCTCATGGCACGCGACCCAGGTGCGGGAGCGCGGTCAACGAGGGACGAGCGAGCTCCTAGTTCTATCGTTTCTGAAGAATCGGAAAAAAAAACCGGATCCTGGCGATGCAGAAGATTACGCGGGGCGGGGCTTGAGCACTCGGGGTTGGCGGGCGAGCAAGGCAGGAGAAGGTCAATGCGAGCGATGACCTGGCGCGGTGTGAAGCGAAAGAAGACCCCGCGGATTCCAGCGAAGCAGAGACAGCGGTGGCTGGGTGCTCTCCGGTGAAGGTAGCCAAGACGGCGGCGGCACCATGGGAGCTCCTACTCGTCCTGTACAGAGAGAGGCAGAGGACTGAGAGAGAAGGAGGAGTATGCAGGAGAGGAAGAGAAGAGGGGAAGGATGGACAGAGGGACGTCGACCTGTGGTCCTCCAGCGTCTCGCTCGCCGGCGCGGCAGTGAGGCAGCAGATCGAGCGGAGGCGGAGCTCTGCTCAGGACAGAGAAAAGGGATGGCGCGAAGTGGAGCTTGGGTCAGCGACGGGCGTGCTCGCCTGCTCGGGAAGGAGAGCGCTCGTCTCCTTGCGTGGGCGCATGAGGCAGGGCCTCTAGTAGCAACTTAGAGGGATCGAGGGGAGGAGTGGAGTGCTCCGGCTGGATGGATTGATGGGACAAGGAATTAGGGATGGATCCCGAGAGATTTCGAGTGGGTGGCGGCGGCGGACACGGGATGGATGGGACAGATCCCTAGGTTTCAGGGTTGCCCACTATTTATATTGCAAAGGGATTAGGGTAGAGGCAATCACGTCCCTACGATCGTAAATGGACGGCTAAGAAAAATATAGGTTGGGAAGTCCAAATGAGAAAACAGAGACGCTTTCTAGATGTTTGGGGATGATCCGGACACGACGGTGACGACTGCTCGGGTCGGGTCCGGGACAATTTTTCGGACGCGCGCGCGAGGAGAGCCGTGGGCTGACGAGAGAGGTTAGGTTGGACCTGGCGGTAGGTTGTGAGCTGTGTAGACGGTCTCGAGCTGAGAGAAGAGAAGAGAGGGAGGACCGGCGACTGTTTCCGGAGACCGAAAACGTCCGACGTTAGACCGACTATATTGCCGCTATAGTTAAACGTTGGGGCGTCAAATGAACTCCAAATGCGATGAAACTTGGCAGGCAGCCTACTAACAACAAAACAACACCGCATGCCAACTTTCAACCCATTCCGAGAACATTTTCCGGCCACTTATAAAATAATATTTCGGACGTGCCGCGGGCGCGTGCAAGTGTGTCTGGGCTCAGAACGGACAACAGATGGCACTGGGGGAACCCGAACGGATGCAGGTTTTGAAAACATGATGATGCAATGCACATGATGACATGATGAAATGCAACACGCAAGCAAATGACATGGCAACGCCAGTGAATAACTGGAAGACACCTGGCGCGTCGGTCTCGGGGCGTTACAGGCGAGGGGCCCGATCTTTTCATGAGATGTTAACTATCGATTTGGTGGAGTCAACTTTGACGATCCAGCTACGAACGTGCAACAACGTTGCACCTTAGCAATCGCTAAACCAATCTCCTGAGGTTACTGATGATGCCTTCACACGATCAACCTGACCACGAATGTCTATTCCTGCATGCAATCGAAAATCAAGCAAGAATATGGTAGTCCAATTTGAATATTGCGAATATATGTGAAGTATTGATAAAAGTGGGGATCCAAAAGCAGCTTTGATACCACTTGATAGAGGCGAGGGTCCTGATCTTTCAGTAAGATGATAACTATCGATTTGGTGGAGACGACTTTAACGATCCAACTACAAACGTGCACCCACATTGTGCCTTAGCAATCACTAAACAAATATCCTCAGGTTACTGACGATGCTTGTCGGCGTGGACCCACGATCTATGGGGTGGCTCAACCCCTTTGTGGTTCGGCGAGGGGGTGCACTAAACGCAAAGAGAAAGAACAATAGGAGGCATTGCGGTCTTTTACCTAGGTTTGGGCCGCTGAGAAGCGTGAAACCCTACTCCTTCTTTGGTGTATTGGTTGAGTGTGAGCACAAGTACACGAAGCACTCTCCCCCGGCAAGGCACAAGGAGAGGGCTGCTACACATGTACATATGCTTGAGGTTGCTAGGGGTTTGAACCCTTGTAAAGGTTGCCCTAGCCCTCCTTTTATAGTTCAAGGGGTTACCACAATGGCAAAAGGGTCGCTACATGGTGATTAGAGAGTAACAGTGCTATCATACCTAACTCTGTTGGTTAGGACAAAAAGCATTAAATGCATCACTAGGTGTCATGAGGAGGAGAAGCCCTGATAAGGATGCAACACCGCTTGCCCAACTAACTCCTATTAGCTTGACACACCATTTGGACGGGTGTCGATAAAGGTAATCTTCATTCCGGTGAGCCGCCATGTGCCCGATTAGCCCCGCCAAACTACCCGCAGGCTCGACACCTCATCGATGGGTGACTATCTGCTCGGTGAGGTGGAGCGCTGGCATTTGGTGAAGTCTTGTTGGGTCTAGCATTTGTCGGGCCTTTGCCTTGCCGGCAGGGGTCACTTCTAGTGCTTCATCTTGTAGCTTGTCTTGGTCTTCTTGATGCGCTTCTTGATCTCTCAAAGAGCTGCTTCTTTTGATTTGGAAATCTTTGTTGAGAATTTATCATGTCGGAGGAGCTGCTACTTGTCTATGCATAAGTCAGGGTATTACACACCAATGTTTAGTACACCGACAGGAGCCCCCGGGCCTTGGTCACACGTGCCGCCGGGCATCATTGTTATTTTCTTATAAGCCCTTTATGAGGTGTCACTTCAGACACCCGACTATGGCATTTATTTTCAAGACCTCTCGAGGCGTCGCTTTTAGACACCCATTTGGCATTTCTTTTCAAGACCTCTCGAGGCGTCGCATTTAGACACCCGCTTGGCATTTTTCTTGGAATTCTTTGGGCGGTCCAACGCCCGATGTTCCATTTCATTTCCTTGATTTACTACTGACATGATTTACTTATCCCTGCCATGCTTTGATTTTCAGTCAACTCATGCATATAATTTAATTCATCATGAGCATATGCATCCGGTATATCTTTTGTTCATCATGTTTGCGAGTAGATTCAAACATACTCACTGGCTTCTCCCTGGCTATTGTCTTGGCCAGATCATGATTCTGAGAGGAGTACTACGAAGACACCCTGCAACCTAGGATTCGAAGATAGCAGCCACGCGATATAGAAGTTATTCGGGTCAGCTGTTCCTGTGGAAATGGAGTCCCATCAATGTTGGAGATCCACGAGTCACTTCCGTCATCCACCACTAGATATCCTTGTTATACTCATTGGACCTTTATGGTCTTGTACTCAAACTATTGTAATTGCTTGGAATTCTGTATCAAGGAAGTGTCCACCAGCAAACAGTAATCCTGGGGCTGGTGACGACACAAGGGTCATTTGTTGGGATTTTATGTCCCGGAAATCCGGCCCCGACAACCTTGGTATCAGAGCGAGGCCAAACAATGCACTAACAAGCGGTGTTAAATCTGTCTTAAAGTGATACTCGTGCTTTTGAAATCTTCTTTGCTTCTTTATTAATCTAAACTTGGGCCAACCCCCAGCCTTCTTCCAGTTTTCTTATCGCCTTGGCGGCATTTCAGCGCTTGCGTCAGAAACTGGGGGCGCGTATGCATGTGGGTTGCTACCAGGTTTAGCCCGGGCAGTCCCATGGTCACACGTGGCCTGGGATAACTGCCATCTCAGTCATCATTCCTGCCTTTTACTGCACCTCCCACAACGCGGATTGAGCACGAGACGTGGGATTGGTGCAGAAGGGTGGTCGTGGAAATAACGCTTCAATCAGAGGAGCTAGGAAGTCGGATTGGCGAGGCGGGGTGGTTAATGGAGTAATGCGCTTGCCAGGAGCGCATGGCGTGGAATTGGTGAAGCGGGGCGGTTGCTCTATGGTAGTAGAGAGCCATCCCCCACGCCTTCCCCTATAGAAGGAGGGGGCATGATGTCGCTTGAGCTACGTCGCTATTTCCCCAAAGAGGAAGGGATGATGCAACATAGCTATGGTAGGTATTTCCCTCAGTTATGAAACCATGGTATCAATCCAGTAGGAGAACCAAGCAACACTGTGTAAACGGTACCTACACACAAAGAACAAATACTTGCAACCCGACGCGTATAAGGGGTTGTCAATCCCTTCTTTGGGTAACAGCGCCAGAGATTGTCAAGTTGACGCGATAAAATTGTGATAGATTGGATAAATGGATCTGGATAAAACGCGAAATAAAATAAATAACAAAAAATGCAGCAAGGTATTTTTGGGTTTTTGGAATAATATATCTGAAAATAAAAGTGGCAGATAATAGATCGGAAAGCGAATATGATAAAGAAGAGATCCTAGGGCCGTAGATTTCACTAGTGGCTTCTCTCAAGAAAATAGCACACGGTGGGTAAACAAATTACTATTGGGAAATTGATAAAACCTCAAATAATTATGACGATATCCAGGCAATGATCAATATATAGGCATCACGTCCAAGATTAATAGACCGACTCCTGCCTGCATCTACTACTATTACTCCACACATCGGTCGCTATCCAGCATGCATCTAGTGTATTAAGTTCATGGAGAAATGGAGTAATGCACTAAGAACGATGACATGATGTAGAGGAGATCTATTCATGTAGGATAACCCCCATCTTGTTATCCTTAATAGCAATGATACGTACGTGTCTTGCCGCCCCTTCTGTCACTGGGAGAAAACACCGCACGATCGAACCCATAACAAAGTACCTCTTCCCATTGCATGAAAAATTGATCTAGTTGGCCTAAATAAACCAAAGATTCAAAGAAGAAATACGAGGCTATAAATTATCATGCATATAAGAGATCAAAAGAAGACTCAAATAACTTTCATGGATATATAGATCAGATAATAAACTCAAAGTTCATCGGATCCCAACAAACACATCGCAGAAACTAGTTACATCAAATAGATCTCCAAGAGACCATTGTATTGAGATCAAAAGAGAGAGAGAGGAAGCCATCTAGATACTGCCTACGGACTCGTAGGTCTACAATGAACTAATCATGCATCATCGGAGAGGCACCAATGAGGATGATGAACCCTCCGTGATGGTGTTTAGATTGGATCTCGTGGTTCTAGAACTTGCGGTGGCTGGAATTGTGTTTCGTCGACTCCCCTAGGGTTTTTGGAATATTTGGGTATTTATAGGACGAAGAGGTGGTGCGGGAGGCCACCGAGGTGGGCACAACCCACCAGGGCGCGACTGGGCCCCCAGGTGCGCCCAGGTGGGTTGTGCCCTCGGGGCACCCCTCTGGTACTTCTTTGGCCCAAGTTGTTCCTTCTGGTCCAAAAAAATTCTCGCATTTGGACTCCGTTTGGTATTGATTTTCTACGAAGTAAAAAACAAGCAAAAAACAACTACTGGCACTAGGCACTATGCCAACTAGTTGACACCCCGCGCATTGCTGCGGAACTTGTTATGTGTCTCTGATGATATAATCGATACTCCCTCTGTCCCAGAGTTATACTAAGGTTGAGACACTTATTTTGGGACGGAGGTAGTATATGAATATTTGTGTAATTAGGGCTACATTTTGTTTGCTAAATAGATTTATGTGGTTGTGGGAATCCCAAACCACGGTTAGGAATAGCCATTTTTCTGTTTGGTTGAGGATAATAAGTGGTTATAGGTAGCCAACTTTGTATTTGGTTGAAAGGATAAAAGATGGGTAATTTGTTGAGATTTACCTCTTTGCTATGAGATGGTGAGGTTACCACCCTTGTAGATAAAATTACTGCTATGAACTACTCAAAAATATTTAGCCACATATTGTCATTATGCAACTGGTTCTTAACAATCGCTTTGGAGAGTGCCAAAAATAGCTCAATTACATAGATTAGACGAAGCTGTACGATATAGTCAAACATGCCCACTGAACCCGTCGCACTTGTTCAGATTGGGATTGACAATCTGTTGATTCTTCATAGAGAATTAACGGAGAGAAAGTTAACAACAAAGAGGAGTGATATAAATTTATGCAGAGGGAGATGAAATTAACAGAGAGAGAAATCTCAGCCCACCATCTCCTAGCTCCTGATCGTGGCCTTCAGGCACCTATAACCAAAGGAGAAAAATCAGTATAGTGCCCCTGCAATAAAAAATGAATTAATGGCCAGAGTGGATGGATCATGAACCAATGCATGTGACATTCATCTAGTTCTCGGGCTGGAAATGGAATCGAGTGCGCTACCACTGGAGCATGGTGTTGCTCCAGGGGAACCCGTCCGCTCCGAGGAACCCCATCTTGTCTGCCTCCCCGGAGGTCCTCTGTCACACGCTGGCTTCCCTGCCCCGGCTCTGTGCCATCTGCTAGCGGCGGCATGTCCACCACCACATCATCGTCCATCGCCCTCTCCACCCTGCTGGACCCAGCCAGTGCGCTGGCCACCACCAACACCACCACGGCCAACGCGGCCAGCACGGAGATGCATGCACATCACCCACCCCAACCCCACTCCAGCACTCCTCCACATCATCAAACAGGGCCAGCGGCGTGTATGTGTACGACGGCATCGTCTCACCGGGACTAACGGCCCAAGACTCCATTGACAACGATCTTCGAGGAAAATAATATGAATCAATTTCGATAGATGGATCGACGTGTGGACGAAATGGATAGCCATGGCTCGATCCCCCGATGAGCCCGATGGATCCGGTGCTGCTGCCCTCCATCTGTTGCTAATGTGTGCCCACGCTCCATAGCCGCCGCAAGTCTCAATAGGGGAGGGAGGAAGGGCACGCTCCAAGTTTTCTGTGATGTGAGGGAACCGTCTCCGCTGCCTGATTCCCCAGGACGCCACAACATCTCGCTCTACGGACGCTGTTGGGAGACGCTGGGTTTGAAGCAGACTATAGAAGTCGTCGGCGTCATAGTAGTACATAAGTACATCGAGGTGGGGATGTAAAGGGAACTGTTTTGATTTCAAGACATGGAGGCAAAGTCAGTGGAGACATATTGATTCACGTAAGATGGAGAGGGAGATGGAAACAATCATCAATGACTTTTGATCTATTTGTGTGGGTGACTTGCAGGAGATGAAGAGAGAATTGAAGAGACGATGTGCAACCCATCGGTAACAAATTGAGTGGAAGGACAGGCATCGACAAATTTAAAGCGCACGATAGTAGAGCAAAAGAGGATGACATGGACTAATGGGAGAACAGAGGGTGAAAATGAGTTGGGATCAGAGGTGACGTGGCGGCATGTGAGTGGTTGCTGATGTGAATAGCCTGCATGTCAAGAGAAATAAGATAGTGGGGATGAACTATTTAGGTATTATAGATAGGTTAGTCCCCAAAAAATGGTAGAAAGTTGCTTTAAAATGATTGTAAAACATCCAAGAATGATAATATAACAGCATGGAACAAGCAAAACTTATAGATACATTGGAGACGTATCAGCATCCCGAAGCTTAATTCCTACTCGTTCTCGAGTAGGTAAATGATAAAAACAGAATTTTTGATGTGGAATGCTGCCTAACATGTTCATCACATATTATTTTCTTTTGTAGCATGGACATTTGGACTTCTATATGATTCAGAGCAATAGTCTAGTTTTGACATGAAGATTTAAATACTCAAGCATATCAACAAGCGACCATGTCTTTCAAAATATCAACACTAAAGCAAGTTATCCCTAGCCCATCATGCTCAATCATTGATCCATTCATGAAACACACCTGCATATTAGCTATACCCAATGCTTAAGTACGATCATAGTGCCCCTTAGTTGGTGCTTTATAAGAGAAGATGGAGACTCAAACAAAAATAAAAATTGCATAAGTTAAATAGAGAGGCCCTTCGCAGAGGGAAGTAAGAATTTGTAGAGGTGCCAGAGCTCAAAGCTTAAATTGAGAGATAAAGATTTTGAGAGGCATACTTCTCCCGTCAACGAAAATGACTGAATAATTCCCAACACTTTCCATGCTAGATATATCATACGTGGTTCCCAAACAGAAAATAAAATTTATTCCTTTTTCCACCATTCTTTCACATTCCACGGCTAGCCATATCCACGGGTGCCATCCATACCAACACTTACAAAGGAATTTATTATTCGACAATATAAAGTAAATTTCTTTTTCATTTCGGGACTGGGCATCCCTATTACCACCGTACTCTCATGCAATGACAAGTGAATAAACACTCATCTTGAGAATAACACATCTAGCATGGAAAATATTGGCCACCCCCTGCCGCTTCTTGAGGTACGAGCACACAAAAGGAAATTTATTTCGAAAATTAGAGATGACACATACAAATTTGCTTAGAATGGCATGGGAATACCTCATATAGGTAGGTATGGTGGACTCATATGGCAAAGCTGGGTTTAAGGATTTTGGATGCACAAGTAGTATCTCTACTTAGTACAAGTGAAGGCTATCAAATAGATTGAGAAGCATCCAACCAAGAAACAAAAAATCACATAAGCGAGCATTAAGCATAACTAACACCTAATAATGCACCACAAGTAGGATGTAATTTCATTGCATAACTATTGACTTTCGTGCTTGCATAGGGAATCACAAATCTCAACACCAATATTCTTACTAAAGCATAATTACTCACCAACATGACTCACATATTATTATCATCATATCGCAAAACTATTACAAAGAATCAAGTTTATTTTGTCCAATGATCTTCATGAAAGTTTTTATTATATCCCTCTTGAATATCTATCACTTTGGGACTAATTTCATATGTTGCAATTGCTTTTGATAAGCACAAACAAATTTAAGTGAAGAACATGAGCATAAAATTTTTCATCTCTCAAAATAATATAAGTGAAGCATGAAATAATTTCTTCAAAAATATTAAAGCACACCATGCTCAAAAAGATATAAGTGAATCACTAGAGCAATTCCATAGCTCAAAAGATTGAAGCGAAGCATGAAGAGCAATTCTAACAAATCATAGCATAATTTTGACTCTCTCGAATAAGTGTGTTCGGCAAGGATAGATGACACAAACTAAAAAGAAAAACAAGCAAAGAGTCATATCATACAAGACGCTCCAAGCAAAACTCATGAAAAGTGACGAATAAAAATATAGCTCGAAGTAAAATACCAATGGTCGTTAGAAGAAAGAGGGGATGCCTTCCGGGGCATCCCCAAGCTTAGTTGCTTATTTCTTCTTTGGACAATAACTTGGGGTGCCATGGGGCATCCCCAAGCTTAAGCTCTTCTTGCTCCTTATTCCTTCATCCATCGTGATCTCACCCAAAACTTGGAAACTTCAATCACACAAAACTCAACAAAACCTTCGTGAGATCCGTTAGTATAAGAAAGCAAATCACCACTCTAAGTATTGTTGCAAACCCATTCATATTTTATTTTTGCATTATATCTATTGTATTCCAACTTTACCATGGCTTATACCCCCCGATACAAACCATAGATTCATCAAAATAAGCACACAACGCAAAGAAAACAAAATCTATCAAAAACAGAATAGTCTGTAGCAATATGAAAACTCCGTATACTTCTGTAACTCCAAAAGTTCTAAAAAATTAGTAAAACGTAGGCAATTTGTTTATCAATCTTGTGTAAAAACTTCAGAATTTTTCGTCAGTTCTGTGATTTATTAAAATTATTTTACTGGACGTAAAAGTTTTTGTTTTTTAACAAGATCAAATCAACTATCACCAAACATAATCCAAAGGCTTTACTTGGCATAAAAACTAATTAAAACATAAAAACACAATCATAACATTAGCATAATTGTGCAAACACTCAAGAACATAAATAAAAAGGCAAATAAAATTTATTCATTGGGTTGCCTCCCAACAAGCGCTATCGTTTTATGCCCCTAGCTAGGCATAATGCATATATTCAAGTATTATCATCTTTGGTTCTAGATCCATAACATGCCCTCATGATTGATTCATATGGTGGCATAATTCTTGTTCTAGGGAAGTGTTCCATACCCTTCCTTAGTGGAAATTGAAATTTAATATTGCCTTCTTTCATATCAATCACGACACCTATAGTGCGTAAAAACGATCTACTAAGTATAATTGGACAAGACAGATTGCAATCAGTATCAAGAACAATAAAATCTATGGGTACATAATTCCTATTTGCAAGAATAAGAAATCATCAATTCTTCCCATAGGCTTTTTAATAGTAGAATCTGCCAAGTGCAAATTAAAAGAACATTCTTCAATATCGGTAAGACCAAGCACACCACGTAAAGATTTCGAAATTGTGGAAACACTAGCATTCAAATCACATAAAGCAAAACACTCATAATTTTTAATCTTGACTTTGATAGTAGGTTCCCATTCATCATGTAATTTCCTAGGAATTGAAATATCTAATTCCAACTTTTCTTGTAAAGCTTTCATCATGGCATCTATGATATGTTTAGTAAAAGCTTTATTGTGTTCATAGGCATGGGGCGAATTTATCATGGATTGCAACAAAGAAATACAATCAACCAAGGAGCAATTACCATAATTAAAGTGTTTGTAACCCAAAAGAGTGGGCACATCACTAGTTAAGGTTTTGACCTCTCCAAACCCACTTTTATCATTTTTTTCATCAAGATTCTCACCCTCTGAATTGTCGGGACACCATCTAGCCAAAGTTGACTCTTCTTCAGTCCCTTTATCCTCAATTTTAATTTTACTAAACAAAGAATAAATAGAAGAAACACAAATCATTTTAAGATCTTCATCATTTTTATTAAAGCAATCAGTAGTGAATGCTATTTCTAAAAATTCTCTTTTAGCTCTAAGCATAGCGGTTCTTTTCTTACTTTCATCTATAGAAACATATAAAGCTTTAATTGATTCTTCAACCTTGGGCACAAAAAATTTCAACTTGAGATTTTCTACATCATGGGAAATTCTATCAATGCTTCTAGACATATCATCAATCTTATTCAACTTTTCTTCTATCGTGGTATTGAAAGCTTTTTGAGCATTAATAAATTCTTCAATATTATTCTCAAGATCAAAGGTGTTCCTATTTTTATTATTATAAGAAGGATTACCATAATTATTAGTGGAAATTTCCCAGGAAAGGCTTAGGATTAAAATTACCTCTATAAGCATTGTTATTAAATTTGTTTCACGAGATAAAATTCTTATCTACGACATCACTATTTTGCCCAATAAAAGTAGACAAAGGCACATCATTAAGATCAATAGGAGCATTTTTATCAGCAACCAATTTCATAAGAGCATCAACCTTTTCACTCAAATTAGAAATTTCTTCAATCGAATTAACTTTTTTACTAGTAGGTGCTCTTTCGGTATGCCACTGTGAATAATTTTTCATAATATTATCTAGCAATTTAGTAGCTTCACCCAAAGTAATTTCCATAAAAGTACCACCCGCGATGGAATCTAAAAGAGTTCTACAAGAAAAATTCAATCCCGCATAATTTTTTTGTATAATCATCCAACGATTATACCATGAGTAGGCCAATTTCTCTGCATCAATTCCATTCTTTCCCAAGATTGCGCAACATGTTCATGTTCAATTTGCTTAAAATTCATGATATGAGTTCTAATGGAAATAATTTTCGCGGGCGGAGAGTACTTAGTAATAAAGCATCTTTGCACTTATCCCAATAATCAATACTATTGCGAGACAAAGAAGAAAACCAAATTTTTGCACGATCTCGCAAGAAAAAGGAAATAATTTAAACTTCACAATATCATTTTCACATCTTTTTTCTTTTGCATATCGCATAATTCTACGTACGCATGTGTTAAGATGGGATGCGGCATCCTCGTTAGGAGTGCCGAAAAATTGATCTTTCATGACAAGATTCAACAAAGTGACATTAATATCACAAGACTCCGCACTAGTAGCGGGAGGAGCAATCAGAGTGCTAATAAAATCATTGTTATTGGTATTGGAAAAATCACACAATTTGGTATTTTCTTGAGACATCGCAACTACACGAACAAGATTGCACACAAAAATAGATCTGACGAGCAAACGAGGAACGAAAAAAAGAGGGCGAATAAAATGGAAATTTTTTGTGAAGTGAGGGAGATGAAAACGAGAGGCAAATGGCAAATAATGTAAATTGCAAGGAGATGAGATTTGTGATTAGGAACCTGATAGATGTTGATGATGTATGCCCAGATGTTGATGATGTATGCCCGACAATGGGGCCAGAAATTCCTTTTGATGTCGCTTGAGCTACGTTGGTATTTCCCCAAAGATGAAGGGATGATGCATCACAACTATGGTAGGTATTTCCCTCAGTTATGAAACCAAGGTATCAATCTAGAAGGAGAGCCAAGCAACACTATGTAAATGGTACCTGCACACAAACAACAAATACTTGCAACCCGATGCATATAAGGGGTTGTCAATCCCTTCTTTCAGTAACGGCGCCAGAGATTGTGAAGTTGACGCGATAAAATTGTGATAGATTGGATAAATAGATCTTGATAAAATGCGAAATAAATAAATAACAAAAAATTGTAGCAAGGTATTTTTGGGTTTTTGGAATAATAGATCTGAAAATAAAAGTGGCAAATAATAGATCGGAAAGCAAATATGATAAAGAAGAGACCCGGGGGCCGTAGATTTCACTAGTGGCTTCTCTCAAGAAAATAGCACACGGTGGGTAAACAAATTACTGTTGGGAAATTGATAAAACCTCAAATAATTATGACGATATCTAGGCAATGATACCTACTCCTGCCTGCATCTACTACTATTACTCCACACATCTACCGCTATCCATCATGCATCTAGTGTATTAAGTTCATGGAGAAATGGAGTAATGCAATAAGAACAATGACATGATGTAGACGAGATCTATTCACGTAGGAATAGCCCCCATCTTGTTATCCTTAATAGCAATGATACATACGTATCTTGATGCCCCTTCTGTCACTAGGAAAGAACACCACATGATCAAACCCATCACAAAGCACCTCTTTCCAATGCAAGATTCGAAGAAGAAATATGAGGCTATAAATAATCATGCATATAAGAGATCAAAATAAGACTCAAATAACTTTCATGGATATATAGATCTGATCATAAACTCAAAGTTCATTGGATCCCAACAAACACACCGTAAAAAAGAGTTACATCAAATAGATCTCCAAGAGACCGTTGTATTGATAATCAAGAGAGAGAGAGAGAGGAAGCCATCTAGCTACTGCCTATGGACCCGTAGATCTACAATGAACTACTCACGTATCATCGGAGAGGCACCAATGAGGACGATGAACCCCTCCGTGATGGTGTTTAGATTGGATCTCATGGTTCTGGAACTTGTGGCGGCTGGAGTTGTGTTTCATCGACTTCCCCAGGGTTTTTGGAATATTTGGGTATTTATAGGGTGAAGAGGAGGTGCAGGAGGCCACCGAGGTGCCCCCCTTGGGGCACCCCTCTGGTACTACCTTTGCCCAAGTTGTTCCTTCTGGTCCAGAAAAATTCTCCAAAAAGTTTCGCTGCGTTTGGACTCCGTTTGGTATTGATTTTCCGCGAAGTAAAAAATAAGCAAAAAACAGCAACTGGCACTGGGCACTATGTAATAGATTAGTCCAAAAAATGATATAAAATTTCTATAAAATGATTGTAAAACATCCAAGAATGATAATATAACAACATCGAACAAGCAAAAATTACAGATACGTTGGAGATGTATCAGGGCGTGGGAGGCGATGCTCATCCATCTCTCCCTCCTCTGTTCTTTCTGCAACTGCCACCATCATGGCGAGAGGAAGAGGCCGGGTTCGTGCTTCTATTGCTGCAGCGAGAGCTTCTCCTCGACGACACTCCCTCTGCAGCTGTAGAGGCGGACTCCAGTGCGTGGGGCGGGGCCGCAGGGCGAGGTCGTGTTCGACGCGGCGCTCGTTGATACGTCTCCAACGTATCTATAATTTTTGATTGTTACATGCTATTATATTATCCGTTTTGGATTTTTAATGGGCTTTAGTATGCACTTTTATATTATTTTTGGGACTAACCTATTAACCGAAGGCCTAGTGCAAATTGCTATTTTTTTGTTATTTCAGTGTTTCACAGAAAAGGAATATCAAAAGGAATCCAAACGGAATGAACCCTTCACGAGGTTCGTTTTTGGAACAAGCGCAATCCAGGAGACTTGGAGTGGACGTCAAGAAAGAAGCGAGGAGGCCACCAGGCAGGAGGGCGCACCCCAGGGGGGTGGGCGCGCCCCCCACCCTCATGGGCCCTCGCAGCTCCACCAACCTACTTCTTCCTCCTATATGTGCCCATATACCCTGAAAACATCCAGGAGCACTACGAAACCCTATTTCCACCGCCGCAACCTTCTGTACCCGTGAGATTCCATCTTGGGGCCTTTTCCAGCACTCCGCCAGAGGGGGAATCGATCACGGAGGGCTTCTACATCAACACCATAGCCTCTCCGATGATGTGTGAGTAGTTTACCACAAACCTTCGGGTCAATAGTTATTAGCTAGATGGCTTCTTATCTCTCTTTGGATCTCAATACAAAGTTCTCCTTGATTCTCTTGGAGATCTATTCGATGTAATTCTTTTTGCGGTGTGTTTGTCGAGATCCGATGAATTGTGGGTTTATGATCAAGTTTATCTATGAACAATATTTGATTCTTCTCTGAATTCTTATATGCATGATTTAAATATCTTTGCATGTCTCTTCGAATTATTAGTTTGGTTTGGCCTACTAGATTGATCTTTCTTGCAATGGGAGAAGTGCTTAGCTTTGGGTTCAATCTTGCGGTATCCTTTCCTAGTGACAGTAGGGGCAGCAAGGCACATATTGTATTGTTGCCATCGAGGATAAAAAGATGGGGTTTATATCATATTGCTTGAGTTTATCCCTTTACATCATGTCATCTTTCCTAATGCGTTACTCTGTTCTTATGAACTTAATACTCTAGATGCGTGCTGGATAGCGGTCGATGTGTGGAGTAATAGTAGTAGATGCAGAATCATTTTGGTCTACTTGTCATGGACGTGATGCCTATATACATGATCATGCCTAGATATTCTCATAATTATTCACTTTTCTATCAATTGCTCGACAGTAATTTGTTCACCCACCGTAGATTATGCTGTCTTGAGAGAAGCCACTAGTGAAACCTATGGCCCCCCGGGTCTATTCTCCATTTTTTTATTCTCGCAACAACTAGCTAGTTATGTTGCCATTTATTTTGCAATATTTACTTTCCAATCTACACAAGAATACCAAAAATATTTATCTTATTATCTTTATCAGATCTCACTTTTGTAAGTGACCATGAAGGGATTGACAACCCCTTTATCGCGTTGGTTGCGAGGTTCTTGTTTGTTTGTGCAGGTACTAGGCGACTTGCGTGTAGTCTCCTACTGGATTGATACCTTGGTTCTCAAAAACTGAGGGAAATACTTACGCTACTTTGTTGCATCACCCTTTCCTCTTCAAGGGAAAACCAATGCATGCTCAAGAGGTAGCAAGAAGGATTTCTGGTGCCGTTGTCGGGGAGGCTTACACCAAGTCAAGTCAAGATTCGATCTCCCGCCAACGTGCGATTTCTGGCGCCGTTGCCGGGGATATTTACGCACAAGTCAAGACATACCAAGTACCCATCACAAACTCTTATCCCTCGCATTACATTATTTGCCATTTGCCTCTCATTTTCCTCTCCCCCACTTCACCCTTGCCGTTTTATTCGCCCTCTTTTCCGTCCGTCTCTTTTCGCTTGCTTCTTGTGTGTCGGTGCGTTAGATCATTTGTTTCGTCGTCATGGCTAGTACTTCTATCATTGTTAGAACTCCTGATCATGAAGTTCTTAATTTTAAACAAAGGGAGGGAGAAAATCTAAAAGATGCTTGGCATAGAATTTGCAATGCTCAGAATAGATCTAGTAAGAAGCAATCTACTTCCGTTCTTCTTTGCAATTTTTATGTAGGCATCACTCCTTGGAACAGATATATTCTTGATACCATTACCGGAGGGAATTTCTTGGGTAGCCATACTTTTGATTCTTATAATGCTATGCTAGATTTGTTTGGCCCACCACCTCTTTTGGTTAATGGAACTATTTTAACCTTGGAACATGTGATGCAAAGGCTTGAAATTATTGAAAATAAAGTTGCCACTGTAGAGTTGATTTAAAATTTGGATAAAAAGATCCACAACCAAATTACCCAATATGGATCTAAGTAGGAGTTGCTCTTAATTTTTTTTAAAGAAAAGGAACCCATAGTTAACGAAAAGATAAATCAAGATTCCACAAGAATTGATAAATTTGAGGATATTATTACAAACTTAGGGCCTGCCTTTTCTTCCGTGAAAAATACCCCAAATCCTCCTACTACTAAAATTTCCAAGTTTATATATGTGCCTAAAAATAAAGGTGAATCTTCTAGTAAGGAAAATGCGGATCTCAAATCAATAAGTGTTCACACCAACTTTTTCGCTATCACTAAGGAACCTTTTTCTACAGATGAATTTCTTGATTTACTTTCTAGGAGTTTGATCATTAATAAAAAGAAGGAAACTCCTAAGGGCTATAAGTGTTCCATTGAAGAAATACCAACCAAAGATGACAATACCTAGATCTATTCTTGCTTTTATGCCTAGCTAGGGGCATTAAATGATGCGCTTGTTGGGAGGCAACCCAATTTTATTTTTGTTTCTTGCTTTTTGTTTCTGCTTAGTAATAAATAATTCATCTAGCTTATGTTTAGATGTGGTTTTATGTTTTTAATTAGTGTTTGTGCCAAGTAGAACCTTTGGGAAGACTTGGGGGAAGTCTTTGCGATCTTGCTGTAAAAAACAGAAACTCTAGCGCTCATGAAATTAGCTGCCATTTTTTACTGGATAGTGCGATTGGGTTGATTCTTTTTTCAGATGATTAATATACAAATTCCTCACGTCCACAAGTTTATTTAAGAATTTCTGGGGTTACAGAAGTATTCGAAATCTAAAGATTTCTACAGACTGTTCTGTTTTTGACAAATTCTGTTTTTCGTGTGTTATTTGCTTATTTTGATGAATCTATGGCTAGTATTGGGGGGTATGAACCATAGAGAAGTTGGAATACAGTAGGTTTAACAACAATACAAATAAAGAATGATTTCATTACAATACCTTAGGTGGTGATTTGTTTTATTATACTAACGGAGCTCATGAGATTTTCTGTTGAGTTTTGTGTTGTGAAGTTTTCAAGTTTTGGGTAAAGATTTGATGGATTTTGGAATAAGGAGTGGCAAGAGCCTAAGCTTGGGGATGCCCAAGGCACCCCAAGGTAAAATTTAAGGACAAACAAAAGCCTAAACTTGGGGATGCCCCGAAAGGCATCCCCTCTTTCGTCTTCGTCCATCGGTAACTTTACTTGAGGCTATATTTTTATTCACCACATGATATGTGTTTTGCTTGGAGCATCTTGTATGATTTGAGTCTTTGCTTTTTTGTTTACCACAATCATCCTTGCTGTACACACCTTTTGGAGAGATACACATGAATCGGAATTTATTAGAATACTCTATGTGCTTCACTTATATCTTTTGAGCTAGATAATTTTGCTCTAGTGCTTCACTTATATCTTTTTAAGAGCATGGTGGTGGTTTTATTTTATAGAAATTATTGATCTTTCATGCTTCACTTACATTATTTTGAGAGTCTTTTAGAACAACATGGTAATTTGCTTTGGCTATAAAATTAGTCCTAATATGATAGGCATCCAAGATGGGTATAACAAAAAGTTTCATAAAAAGTGCATTGAGTACTATGAGAAGTTTGATTATTTATGATTGTTTTGAGACATGAGGATGGTAATATTAGAGTCATGCTAGTTGATTAGTTGTGAATTTGAGAGATACTTGTGTTAAAGTTTGTGATTCCCGTAGCATGCATGTATGGTGAACCGTTATGTGATGAAGTTGGAGCATGATTTATTTATCGATTGTCTTCCTTATGAGTGGCGGTCGGGGACGAGCGATGGTTTTTTCCTACCAATCTATCCCCCTAGGGGCATGCGGGTAGTACTTTGTTTCGATAACTAATAGATTTTTGCAATAAGTATGTGAGTTCTTTATGACTAATGTTGAGTCCATGGATTATACGCACTCTCACCCTTCCACCATTGCTAGCCTCTATAGTACCGCGCAACTTTCACCGATACCATAAACCCACCATATATTTTCCTCAAAACAACCACCATACCTACCTATTATGGCATTTCCATAGCCATTTCGAGATATATTTCCATGCAACTTTCCACCGTTCCGTTTATTATGACACGCTTCATTATTGTCATATTGCTTTGCATGATCATGCAGTTGACATCATATTTGTGGCAAAGCCACCGTTCATAATTCTTTCATACATGTCACTCTTGATTCATCGCATATCCCGGTACACCACCGGAGGCATTCACATAGAGTCATATTTTTGTTCTAGTATCGAGTTGTAAGTAAATAAAAGTGTGATGATCATCATTATTAGAGCATTGTCCCATGTGAGGAAAGGATGATGGAGACTATGATTCCCCCACAAGTCGGGATGAGACTCCGGATGAAAAATAAAAAAATAAAATAAAATAAAAAGAGGCCATAAAAAAGAGAGAGAAAATGCCCAAATAAAAAATGAGAGAAAAAGAGAGAAGGGGCAATGCTACTATCCTTTTACCACACATGTGCTTCAAATTAGCACCATGATCTTCATGATAGAGAGTCTCCTATGTTTCACTTTCATATACTAGTGGGAATTTTACATTATAGAACTTGGCTTGTATATTCAATGATGGGCTTCCTCAAAATGCCCTAGGTCTTCGTGAGCAAGCAAGTTGGATGCACACCCACTTAATTTCTTTTGTTGAGCTTCCATACACTTATAGCTCTAGTGCATCCGTTGCATGACAATCCCTACTCACCCACATTGATATCTATTGATGGCCATCTCCATAGCCCGTTGATACGCCTAGTTGATGTGAGACTACCTTCTCATTTTTTTCTTCTCCACAACCACCATTCTATTCCACCTATAGTGCTATATCCATGGCTCACGCTCATATATTGCGTGAAGATTGAAAAAGTTTGAGAACATCAAAATTATAAAACAATTGCTTGGCTTGTCATCGGGGTTGTCCATGATTTAAATATTTTGTGTGGTGAAGATAGAACATAGCCAGACTATATGATTTTGTAGGGATAGCTTTCTTTGGCCATGTTATTTTGAGAATACACGATTGCTTTGTTAGTATGCTTGAAGTATTATTGTTTTTATGTCAATATTAAACTTTTTTCTTGGATCTTATGGATCTGAATATTCTTGCCACAATAAAGAGAATTACTTTGAAAATTATGTTAGGAAGCATTCCACATCAAAAATTCCGTTTTTATCATTTACCTACTCGAGGACGAGCAGGAATTAAGCTTGGGGATGCTTGATACGTCTCCAACGTATCTACAATTTTTGATTGTTCCATGCTATTATATTATCCGTTTTGGATGTTTAATGGGCTTTATTATGCACTTTTATATTATTTTTGGGACTAACCTATTAACTGAAGGCCCAGGGCAAATTGCTGTTTTTTTTGCCTATTTCAGTGTTTCGCAGAAAAGGAATATCAAACGGAATGAAACCTTTGCGAGGATCGTTTTTGGAACAAATGCAATCCAGGAGACTTGGAGTGGACGTCAAGAAAGAAGCGAGGAGGCCACGAGGCAGGAGGGCACGCCCCAGGGGGGTGGGCGCCCCCCACCCTTGTGGGCCCCTCGCAGCTACACCGACCTACTTCTTCCTCCTATATATACCCATATATACTGAAAACATCCAGGAGCACCACGAAACCCTATTTCCACCGCCGCAACCTTCTGTACCCGTGATATCCCATCTTGGGGCCTTTTCCGGCACTCCGCTGGAGGGGGAATCGATCACGGAGGGCTTCTACATCAACACCATAGCCTCTCCGATGATGTGTGAGTAGTTTACCACAGACCTTCGGGTCCATAGTTATTAGCTAGATGGCTTCTTCTCTCTCTTTGTATCTCAATACAAAGTTCTCCTCGATTCTCTTGGAGATCTATTCGATGTAATTCTTTTTGCGGTGTGTTTGTCGAGATCCGATGAATTGTGGGTTTATGATCATGTTTATCTATGAACAATAATTGATTCTTCTCTGAATTCTTATATGCATGATTTAAATATCTTTCCAAGTCTCTTTGAATTATTAGTTTGGTTTGGCTATTTGAATTACTAGATTGATCTTTCTTGCAATGGGAGAAGTGCTTAGCTTTGGGTTCAATCTTGTGCTGTCCTTTTCCAGCGACAGCATGGGCAACAAGGCACATATTGTATTGTTGCCATCGAGGATAAAAAGATGGGGTTTATATCATATTGCTTGAGTTTATCCCTCTACATCATGTCGCATTGCCTAATGCGTTACTCTGTTCTTATGAACTTAATACTCTAGATGCATGCTGGATAGCGGTCGGTGTGTGGAGTAATTGTAGTAGATGCAGAATCATTTCGGTCTACTTGTCACGGACGTGATGCCTATATACATGATCATGTCTAGATATTCTCATAATTATTCGCTTTTCTATCAATTGCTCGACAGTAATTTGTTCACCCACCGTAGATTATGCTATCTTGAGAGAAGCCACTAGTGAAACCTATGGCCCCCGGGTGTATTCTCCATTATTTTATTCTCCCAACAACTAGCTATTTCTGTTGCCGTTTATTTTGCAATCTTTACTTTCCAATCTACACAAAAATACCAAAAATATTTATCTTATTATCTTTATCAGATCTCACTTTTGTACGTGACCATGAAGGGATTGACAACCCCTATATCGCGTTGGTTGCGAGGTTCTTGTTTGTTTGTGCAGGTACTAGGCGACTTGCGTGTAATCTCCTACTGGATTGATACCTTGGTTCTCAAAAACTGAGGGAAATACTTACACTACTTTGCTGCATCACCCTTTGCTCTTCAAGGGAAAACCGACGCATGCTCAAGAGGTAGCACTGGTGGCCGGGGAGGCCGGAGCGGAGCGCCCGTCGCCCCATGATAACCCACAAGTATAGGGGATCACAACAATTTTCGAGGGTAGAGTATTCAATCCAAATTTATTGATTCGACACAAGGGGAGCCAAAGAATATTTGCAAGTATTAGCAGTTGAGTTGTCAATTCAACCACACCTAGAGACTAAATATCTGCAGCAAAGTGATCAGTAGAATAGTAGTATGATAGTTTGATAGCGATATCAATAGTAGTAGCAACAATAGTAATAGTAACAGCCGTAGCAGTAATTTTGTAGCAGTTTTTAACAGTAGTAACAATAATGGTAACCTAGCAAGAACAATATGTGAAAAGCTTGTAGGCATTGGATTGGCGATTTTGTTGAATGATATTCATCATATAACAGTCATAACCTAGGGCGACATAGAACTAGCTCTAGTTCGTCAATATAATGTAGGCATGTATTCCGTAAATAGTTATACGTGCTTATGAAAAAGAACTTGCATGACATCTTTTGTCCTCCCCTCTCATGGCAGCGGGCTCCATAAGGAAACTAAGGGATATCAAGGCCTCCTTTTAATAGAGAACCCGAACAAAGCATTATCACTTAGTGAATACATGAACTCCTCAAAATATGGTACACCTGAAAGAATCCCAATTATTGTCACCTTGGGGTATGCGGATCATAACACATAATAGGTGCATATACCTTGCAAGATTGGATCACGAACATAGATATAATGGTGCTAACATAAACGGATCAGATCTGAAATCATGGCACTCGGGCCCTAGTGACAAGCATTAAGCATAGCAAAGTCATAGCAACATCAATCTCAGAACATAGTGGATACTAGGGATCAAGCCCTAACAAAACTAACTTGATTACATGATGAATCTCATCCAACCCACCACCGGCCAGCGAGCATACGAAGGAATTACTCACTGGCTATGAGCATCATGAAATTGGTGATAGAGGATGGTTGATGATGAGGAAGACGAAAGATCCCTCTCTCCGGAGCTCCGAACGGGCTCCAGATCTGGCCTCCCGATGAAGAACAGGGGGTGGTGGCGGCTCTGTATCGTAAAACATGATGAAACTTCCCATCCTATTTTTTCTCCAAAAATAGGAATTTATAGAGTTGGAATTAGGGTCAGCGGAGCCTTGTGGGCCCCACTACCCACCATGGCGTGCCAGAGGGGGGTGGCATGCCCTGGTGCCTAGTGGGCAGCTGGGGCCCCCTCTAGTGGGTCTTGGTTCCAATATTTTTTTATTCCAAAATAATTCTCCAAAAAGGTTTGTCCAATTTCGAGATCTTTTATTTCTGCACAAAAAACAACACCATGGTAGTTCTGCTGAAAACAGTGCCAGACGAGGTTAGTTTCATTCAAATCATGCAAATTAGAGTCCAAAACAAGAGCAAAAGCATTAGGAAAAGTAGATACGATGGAGACGTATCCACTCCCCCAAGCTTAACACATTGCTTGTCCTCAAGCAATTTAGTTGACAAACTGAAAGTGATAAAGAAAAACTTTTACGAACTCTTTTGTTCTTGTGTCCATATATATGCTTAAATAGCACCCAGGTTTTCAGCAAAGATCATGATTAACCATGCAAACAACAACTCTTAGAAATTATATTCACTCACATCAATGGCATAATCGACTAGTGAGCAATAATAAGATATGTCAAATGCCAACGCTTTGTCAAAACCATCATGATATAATATGATAATAATGGTATCTCGCTAGCCCTTTCTGAGACCACAAAACATAACCGCGGAGCACCTCAAAGTTCAAGCAGTGACTAAACATTGTAATTCATGGTAGAAGAGATCCAGTCATGATGCATTCAACATTAACTATACACAATGCATGAGGATGATAATAGTGCTCTCAGGACTGGTGCTTGTTTGAGAAGGTGATGACTCAACATAAATGTAAAATAACATGGAAGTAAATAGATAGTCCCTTTGCAGAGGGATTTGCAGAGGTGCCAGAGCTTGAAGCTTAAAGTATATATATATATATATAATTTTGGGAGGTATACCCTTCCTGTCAACATTACGACCAAGAGTTTTCAATATCTTCCATGCTAAACAAATTAGCGGTGGTTCCCAAGCGATAAAAATAAAGTTTACTCCTCCTCCACCAACAAACACAAGCCATGGCTAGCCGAATCCTTGGGTGCCCTCCATACCAACAATAGTCTGGATTTTTTTGTTTAATTATTTGTAAATTTTTATTTTGGGACTGGGCATCCCTATTACCAGTACCTCTCGTGTAAGGACGAGTGAATAAACACTCATCATGAGAATAACCCGCTTAGCATGGAAGATACTGACCACCCCCTGTCGCTCCATGAGCAGTCCGAGAACACAAAATATATGTTCATTTGATTTTTAGAGGTGGCATATGCAAATTTACTTGGAACGACAGGGTAATACCGCATATAGGTAGATATAGTGGACTCATCTTGAATAACTTTGGTTTAAGGGTTTTGATGCACAAGCAATATTCCCACTTAGTACAGGCGAAGACTACAAGTTAGGTTGAGAAGCGACCAATTAGAGAGCGAAAATGGTCATGATCATGCATTATGAATAATTAAATTGAATACTAGCATGAGTAGGATATAAACACCATGACATAAATATTGTGGAGGCTATGTTGGTTTTGATTCAACTACATGCGTGAACATGTGACAAGCCACTTGAAACATTCATAGGAGGATACCATATCATCATAGTACATCACAACCATTTAATGCATGTTGGCATCTATGATAATTCATTATCCACTCCGAGCTACTTAAGAATGGCATGAGCAACTATAATTTCTAATTGTCGTTGCAAACATGTTCAATCATAATATGCTGAATCATGGGTACTAAGTTAAACATATTTACAAAAACAAAAACAAGTTGAGTTCATACGCGCCTTTCCTGCTACAGTCACTTCATCATATATCGTCATTATTGCCTTTCACTTGCACGATGAATGATATGAAAATAATAAGAGTGCAAGAGTGCCGTGGACTAAACTAGAATATGCACATTTTATTCAGAGAAGACAAAATAATATGGGCTCTTTGTTAGATCAACAATAATGCATATGAGAGCCACTCAACATTTTCATCATGGTCTTCTCCTTAGTACGACTCAACAAAACAAAAGAACAGAGTTTCAGAGAAACACACTAAAATATTTTTGGAGTTTTTGATTTTTCTTGTATAAAGAAAATTAAAGAAAGAAAGAAAAAACGAAAATGAGAAAACTATTTACACGGGAAAGCTCACAACAAGCAAAAGAAGAAATGGGAAATCTTTTTGGGTTTTATTTTAATACTACAACTAAATTAAACTAGAAAGAAAAATTGAAGGAAGCAAGAAATATTTTTGGGTTTTCTCAAAGTTTTTCAAACACACAAGAAGAAAGCGAGAGAATAAAACTAACATGGATAATACAACAAAAAAGTATTAACACTGACAACTGGAATGAAGTGTGTGAACATGAATATAGTGTCGGTGGAAATGCATACTCCCCCAAGCTTAGGCTTTTGGCCTAGCTTGGTAATCACCATCCGTAGTAGCCATCCGGTCCCATGTGAAAGTGCTGAGGCGGCGACACCTGAGCGTCCCACTGTTGTGGCTCCTCCTCTACCGCTGCCTTGTTGTTCCAGTAGGCGACAATGTCCGCTGGTAGGATGGTGTACTTGTTCCTGGCATGAGAATCAAACAAAGCAGGTGCATGCAACAGGATTATATCAAGGGTTTTCTAACTAAAAACCATGTTGTAACAAATATTGTTAGAAGAATCTGCAACATCAATAAAGTGGTGAGCCACCATTGTCTGATCTAGATAAACTCTAGGCAAAGGATAGTCATGGTGGCATATCTGAACATTAAAATGTCTCGCTAAGCGATTGACATAAATACCACCATGGATTTTACCCTTACTTCTGTTGATGTGTGATGACCCACAAGTATAGGGGATCAATTGTAGTCCTTTCGATAAGTAAGGGTGTCGAACCCAACGAGGAGCAGAAGGAAATGACAAGTAGTTTTCAGCAAGGTATTCTCCACAAGCACTGAAATTATAAGTAATGAGTAGTTTGATAGCAAGATAATTTGTAATGAGCAAGTAATGGTAACGGTAACAAAAGTGCAGCAAGGTAGCCCAATACTTTTGAGGCAAAGGACAGACCAAAACGGTCTCTTATGATAAGCAAATCGTTCTTGAGGGTACACGGGAATTTCATCTAGTCACTTTCATCATGTTGGTTTGATTTGTGTTCGCTACTTTGGTAATTTGATATGTGGGTGGACCGGTGCTTAGGTTATGTTCCTACTTGAACAAGCCTCCTACTTATGATTAACCCCCTCACAAGCATCCGCAACTATGAGAAAATTATTAAGAATAAATCTAACCATAGCATTAAACTTTTGGATCCAAATCGGCCCCTTACGGAATAGCGCATAAAATAGGGTTTAAGCTTTGGTCACTCTCGCAACCCATCATCTAATAACTACTCCACAATGCATTCCCTTACGCCCAAATATGGTGAAGTGTCATGTAGTCAACGTTCACATGACACCACTAAGGGAATCACAACATACGTACCATCAAAATATTGAACACATATCAAGTTCACATGATTACTTGCAACAAGATTTCTCCCGTGACCTCAAGAACAAAAGTAACTACTCACAAATGATAATCATGCTCAAGATCAGAGGGGTATTAAATAGCATAATGGATCTGAACATATAATGTTCCACAGAATAAACCATATAGTAATCAACTGCAAGATGTAATCAACACTACTAGTCACCCACAAGCACCAATCTAAGGTTCTGGTACAAAGATTGAACACAAGATATGAACTAGGGTTTGAGAGGATATGGTGCTTTTGAAGATGTTGATGGATATTGCCATCCCAAAGATGGGAGAGTTGTTGGTGATGATGATGACAATGATTTCCCCCTTCGGAGGGAAGTTCCTCCGGCGGAATCGCTCCGTCGGAGGGCAAAAGTGCTTCTGCCCAAGTTCTGCTTCGAGACGGCTGCGCTTCGTCCCGAAATTACTCTCCTTATTTTTTTCTAGGTTAAAATGACTAATATACCAGAAGAGGGGCATCAGAGGTGGGCCGAGGAGGGCACAACCCACCAGGGCACGCTTGGGCTCCCTGGCGCGCCTAGGTGGGTTGTGCCCACCTGGTGTGCCCCCTCTAGTACTTATTTGCTCCAATAATTCTTATATATTCCATAAAAATTCTCTGTGTAGTTTAATCTCATTTATAATAAACCGCAGGAAAACATGATGCAAAATGGACATATCAATGTGCAGACGACATGCAATAATAGCCCATAGGTTAAAGTTGTGATCATTGTGAAGTGCACGGCGTAAAATGACGAGGTCAGGGGCACTAAGTATACTGCCCTTCTCTCTAGAAGTCAAACACTTCATTATAAATAAGGCAAATTAACGCACAGAAGGAAACTGCAAACTAGTGGCTGTGGATTTCGACATGCCCCTTTCCTTACCCACCGTCAAAGTGAGCAGGAAGTCCTCAAACTCAACCGGTTTAGGCTCTCTCAATTCCCCATCAGAGGGAATTAAAACATATCTCATAGAATTTAGTGGGCAGTATCTGATGGGTTTCAGAATATAAATTAAACTGCATGCAGGAGGTTCATGCCTATTCAGAAAATATTTTTTTTGCACAAAGGCGTTCGTGAGGGTGTGGTGTTGGTCACATTCATTTGCATGGAAGTTGGTAAGTCTAGCATTTGCGATGAATTGCACGAACTCTTGGTGGAATTTGGCTTCTCTATGAAGGCAATGTGCGGCCATTCGCACGACCGGACTCCCGTCCATCACGGAATGTTGATGTCACCCGCTGATGATTCACTGGTGACTCCCTTGGCATTCTTCTTAGATGAACTCCTTTGAAAAGGTCCATCTTCCTAAGAACAAATTTCTAAAAAATTTGAGCCAGAAAATTTTGTCAACAAAACTTCACAAGATTGATAGCAACTACTCGTATGGATGTTTAGAGGCTATATCAAGCATTCAAACTGCTTGGAACTTAAAGAATTCAACATGCAAGCCCATTTAAAGCAGCACCAAGCGTAGCGAATACTCAAAATATAAACCACTAGAACAAAAACTAATTGGAGCAATGGAGGAGTCACATACCAACTAGCAATCCCCCAAAATAGTTTCGAAAACGGAGCTTCGAGCAAACAGATCAAAATCTGTGGGTTTGAGAGCAAGAACACGGGAGAGAGAGCTAGAGTGATTTTTTGGAGGTAGGTGGCGAAGTGAGCTAAAGGGATAAGTGAGGGGGGCCTTATGGGGCCCACTACCCACCAGGGCGTGCGTGGGTTAGTTGATGCACCTTGGTGCCTAGTGGGCACAAGGGGCACCCCCCTGTCATGTTATTTATATCAAAAATTCTTAAATATTCAAAAAAAATTATGTCAAAATTTCAGGTCATTCTGAGCACTTTTTTATTGCACGGAAAATTCAGAAAACAGGATAAACATGGTATTTTATTGCATTCAACTAAAAATAACAAAAAACTAAAAGTGGGTACAAAGAGTTGTGCCTACTAAATTCATCGACCACATGCCCATCGAAAATAATCCATTAATAGGGTTGATCAAGTCTTATTAACAACCATTTCGATTAGCATGAACCCGAAGAATCTTTGTAAAACACTATGTTACCTCAACGAGGATATGCATATTCCCAACAATAAGTATTTCATATTTCTTTTTGGCATTAGGAAAATGGAGTTGGAAACTTCCAATAGTAATTGTTGGAGACTTTTCAATAACATTAATACCATTAACTTGAAATTGATTCCTTGGAAAATGCACCGTATGATCTTTACCATTGATATGAAAAGTGACTTTGCTTTTATTACAATCAATAATTGCCCCTGCAGTATTCAAAAAGGGTCTACCAAGGATATCCTACATGTTGTTGTCCTCGGGCATATCAAGTATAACAATGTCTGTTAGGATAGTAACATTTACAACAACAACAACGGGCACATCCTCACAAATACCAATAGGTATGGCAGTTGATTTGTCAGCCATTTGCAATGATATTTTAGTAGGTGTGAGCTTATTGAAATCAAGTCTTTTATATAAAGAGAAAGGAATAACACTAACACCGGCTCCCAAATCACATAAAGCAGTTTTGACATAGTCTATTTTAATGGAGCATGGTATAGTTGGTATTCCTGGATCTCCTAGTTTCTTAGGTACTCCATCCTTAAAAGAATAATTAGCAAGCATAGTGGATATTTCATCTTTAGTATTTTCCTTTTATTAGTGACAATATCTCTCATATATTTAGCACAAGGGCAATCTTTCAGTCAAACTAGTACGCAAAAAGACTGGCCTAAGCATTTCAGCAAAGCATTCAAATTCTTCATCATCTTTTTTCTTAGATGGTTTGGGTGGAAAGGGCATGGGTTTCTGAACCCATGGCTCTCTTTCTTTACCATGTTTTCTAGTAACATTGTCTCTTTTGTCATAACGCTTATTTTTAGGGTGTCCTTCAGGATAAAGTGGCTCCTGAGTCATTGTACCTCCTCTAGTCATTACTCTAACAACATGATCATTCATATTATTATTCATTTCATTTAGTAACTCACATTGAGATTTAGCAACTTGTTCTAACTGAGTTTGAACCATAAAAGCATTATTGATTCTAAATCATTATTGTTGATTCTAAAGTACCTCCTCTAGTCATTACTCTAACAACATGCATGCGGGTTAGCTAGCATTATTAACTCCTCTAACATCATTATTGATTCTAAATAACAAGTCACTCAAGCGAGCAATCATATCAGAATTTTGTTTTAATTGTTTCATAACATAGGCACTGAAATAATCTTGCTTCATAATGTAATTGTCAAATTCATATAAGCATTGACTAGGAGGTTTATTATAAGGGGTGTCACCTTCATCAAACTTTAAAAGAGAATTTACCTCCAGCACCTGAGGTGGTGTGTCAAGACCATGTTTTTCTTCAATAGGTGGTAAATTCTTAACATCTTTAGCTTTAACACCTTTTTCCTTCATACATTTCTTTGCCTCTTGCATATCTTCAGGACCGAGAAATAAAATTGTCGGTGTTCTGGGAAAGGGGGTCCCCAGACTTGCCTGCCTGCGGCCCGCAGCGTGGCACCACCACCGGCCCTATATGGCCCATCTTCACCAGCAAACACCCAAGACCCTCGCGAGGGGCCAAGCCTCGCGAGGCAGATGATGCAAGACCTCCTCAGGGGCAGCCTCACCAGGCTGTCTCGCGAGGGGAGGAGAGATCAAGGCAAGGGACACCTCGCGAGGTTCCTATGATGCAAGCCATGATGACTGGAACCAGGCGGACACCAGCGCGCGCAGTATCCTTGTTTCCTCTTTGGTTCTAAAGGGGCAAGCGCAGGCGAGGAGTCCCGAGGCATCATGCAAAGGTTTCCATATCGGTGCAACAAGACCAAGACCAGCAGGACGGCAAGACGGAGGTCACTGTGGAGCCCAAGACGGCGTCACCACCAGAGCCTTTGGCAGGCGAAGACCACTATTGTCAGGATAGATTGTACTAGTTGTCTCCCTTCGAATTTGGCCGTTGTGGGATCCCTTCCCGTTCAATATTTGGGAAGAGGACCAGGGCCCGTATAAGTAGGAGTAGCCACCACCATAGGAGAGATCCCGATCTTCGACCACACAAGCACACCAAGCACAAGAACACCTCACCTCGCGAGGCTGTTCTTTGTGACGCCCCCGATTCAATCATACACTAATCATGCACGCAAATGTGTATGATCAAGACCAAGGACTCACGGGAAGATATCACAACACAACTCTAAAACTTAAATAAGTCATACAAGCATCATATTGCAAGCCAGGGGCCTCGAGGGCTCGAATACAAGAGCTCGATCATAGACGAGTCAGCGGAAGCAACAATATATGAGTACAGACATAAGTTAAACAAGTTTGCCTTAAGAAGGCTAGCACAAACTGGGATACAGATCGAAAGAGGCGTAGGCCTCCTGCCTGGGATCCTCCTAAACTATTCCTGGTCGTCGTCAGCGGGCAGCACGTAGTAGTAGGCACCTCCGGTGTAGTAGGAGTCGTCGTCGAAGGTGGCGTCTGGCTCCTGGGCTCCAACATCTGGTTGCGACAACCAGGTAGAAGGGATAGGGGGAAAGAGGGAGAAAGCAACCGTGAGTACTCATCCAAAGTACTCGCAAGCAAGGAGCTACACTACATATGTATGCATTGGTATCAACTGGAATAAGGCTATCATATGTGGACTGAACTGCAGAATGCCAGAATAAGAGGGGGATAGCTAGTCCTTTCGAAGACTACGCTTCTGGCAGCCTCCGTCTTGCAGCATGTAGAAGAGAATAGACTGAAGTCTCCAAGTATCATCACGTAGCATAATCCTAACCGATGATCCTCCCCTCGTCGCCCTGTGAGAGAGCGATCACCGGTTGTATCTGACACTTGGAAGGGTGTGTTTTATTAAGTATCCGGTTCTAGTTGTCATAAGGTCAAGGTACAACTCCAAGTCGTCCTGTTACCGAAGATCACGGCTATTGGAATAGATTAACTTCCCTGCAGGGGTGCATCACATAACCCAACACGCTCGATCCCATTTGGCCGGACACACTTTTCTGGGTCATGCCCGGCCTCGGAAGATCAACACGTCGCAGCCCCACCTAGACCAATAGAGAGGTCAGCACGCGGTCTAAACCTAAGCGCCCAGGGGTCTGGGCCCATCACCCTTAGCACACCTGCACATTGCGTGGGTGGCCGGAAGCAGACCTAGCCTAGTAGGCGTTCCAGTCCAATCCAGCGCGCGCCGCTCTGTTGCTAACGTCACGAAGGCTTCGGCTGATACCACGACGTCGAGTGCCCATAACTTTCCCCGCATAGATGGTTAGTGCGTATAGGCCAGTAGCCAGGCTCAGATCAAATACCAAGATCTCATTAAACGTGTTAAGTATCTGCGAACGCCGACCAGGGCTAGGCCCACCTCTCTCCTAGGTTGTCTCAACCTGCCCTGTCGCTCCACCTCAAAGTAACAGTCGGGGGCCATCAGGAACCCAGGCCCACCTCTACCGGGATGGAGCCACCTGCCCCTTCAGCCCCCAACTCCGAACAGTACCACAGGTAATGTAACTGTGTAAAGTATATAGTATATGCCCGTGATCACCTCCCGAAGTGATCACGGCCAAGTAGTATAGCATGGCAGACGGACAAGAGTGTAGGGCCACTGATGGAACACTAGCATCCTATACTAAGCAGTAGGATAGCAGGTAATGGTAACAACAGTAGTAGCAAGGACAGGCTATGCATCAGGATAGGAATAACGGAAAGCAATAACATGCTACACTACTCTAATGCAAGCAGTATAGAGATGAGTAGGCGATATCTGGTGATCAAGGGGGGGGGCTTGCCTGGTTGCTCTGGCAAGAGAGAGTGGTCGTCAACACCGTAGTCGTATTGGGTAGCAGCGGCGTCGGTCTCGGTGTCTAGCGAGAGAAGACGGGGGAAGAAACAATAAATATAATGCAAACAATTGCATGACGATGCATGACATGACAAAGCGTGATGCTAGGTGTGCCCTAACGCGGTACGAGGTGGTACCGGTGAAGGGGGGAAACATCCGGGAAATTATGCCCGGTGTTTCGCGTTTTCGGACAGACGAACTGGAGGGGGAAAGTTGTGTGTTCGCTATGCTAGGGATGCGTGGCGTATGAACGGGCTGCGTATTCGGATTTGTCTCGTCGTTCTAAGCAACTTTCATGTAGAAAGTATTTTCATCTGAGCTACGGTTTAATTTATATTAATTTTTAAAGATTTAAATCATTTTTAGGATTAATTTAAATATTTTAATTCAACATTATCCAAAACAGTGAAAGGTGATGTCAGCATGACATCACCAGGACGTCAGCAGGTCAAACCCAGCTGACCAGAGTCAAACCTGGCCTGTGGGTCCATGGGACCCACCTGTCATAGACTCAGGCTAACTAAACATGTTTGATTAGTTTAGTTAATTGATTAGGTTAATTAAACAATATTAATTAAGTTAACTAATCCTTTAATCAACTAATTAATTAATAATTTAATCTATTATTTATTTTTTAACTCTTATTTATTTATTTATTTTCGTTCAGGGGGCGTGGGGCCCATATGGCAGTGGCCCATCTAGGCCACACACACGCACGCTAGGCAGGGGAGGAGGGGCAAGGCCCTGGCTAGTGCGCGGCGGCGGTCAGCGGGCACCGACGACAGTAGCATTGGCAGGGCGCGGCGGAGGAGCAGCCAGTGGTGCGGCGCGAGGGGAAGCAAGGCGAGGTCCGAGCAAGGTGGCAAGTGCGGACAAGTAGAGAGGAGGGAAGAGGAGGCCGGGGGAGGTGCAACCGGCGCGGTGGCTCACCGCGTAGCTGTAGGGAGGGGGCAGTGGGCTCGCGGCGGCTTGGGGTGGTCCGACGATGGCGGGGCGAGGACGAGGCGACGACGAGTGGCGATGGGTGACGACGTCGGCCTCGGAGCGCTGCGGCCGTCGGGGGCGAGGCGGGGAGATGACGGTGACGAGGCCCAATGCGTCGAGGCCGTGAGCCACAGCAGCGGCGGGGCGGCGCTGGGAACGGGCGCCGGTGTTGGGGCCGAGCGGCGGAGGGCTCGGGGCGGTTCCACCAGGGAGGAGGTGACGACGAGGGCAGTCCGACGAGGAAGCAGCGCCGGCGATGTAGAAGCGGGACAATGGGGGTCTCCTGCCCTCGATCCAGATCGGGTCTAAGAGGAGGGGGCGCGAGGAGAGAGTGGGGGGGAGGTCGGGGGGAGTGGTGGGGTTAGTGGCTAGGGTTTGGATGAGGGAGTGGATAAGGAGGGGGTAGTGGGCCGGCCGGCTGGGCCTGGAGGGCGAATGGGCCGGCCCGCTGGGTCTGCTGGCCCGGGGGGGTCTTCCTCCCTCCTTTCTTCCAATTTTTAGTTTTAGTTTTTTTGTTTGTTTTATCTATTTGCATTTCTATTTTAAAACATTTTAAATTATTCAGACATTTTATAAAAATGTGTTTGCTGCACCATAATTACCTTTGTAATATTTGGCAACCACCGGACATTTTTGTTTCAATTTTTGAAAACTTTAATTGCCGACATTAATTTTCAATTTGAATTTGATGCGATTTGAACTAACGGACGTTTAGCAACAGTAATCGGGATGATGTGGCATGATTAGCCTGGGATTACTGTAGCAAGATTATCTGGGCGTTACAAATCTCCTCCACTACAAGAAATCTCGTCCCGAGATTTAGGAGGCAGAAGGAAACAATGCAGGGTATTCATCGCGAAGACGATCCGCGCGTTCCTAGGTGGCTTCGTCTTCAGAGTGATTCGACCACTGGACCTTGAGGAACTTGATCGCCTTCTGACGGGTGCGGCGTTCAGCTTGGTCGAGAATGTGGACCGGATGCTCTTTATAGGAGAGGTCCTGTTGCAATTTGAGCACTTCATGGTCCACTGCTCGGATTGGGTCCTTGAAGCAGCGTCGAAGTTGCGACACGTGGAACACATCATGAACCTGAGAAAGGTTTGGCGGAAGCTCCAGTTGATATGCCACTTTTCCACGCCTTTCGAGAATAGTGAAAGGACCAATATAGCGGGGAGCTAGCTTTCCTTTGATCCCGAAGCGGTGTGCACCCTTCATTGGTGTAACTCGAAGATAAGCCTTTTCGCCAGGTTGATAGACCATGTCTTGGTGATGACGGTCATACTGACTTTTCTGACGTGACTGAGCAGTCTTGAGATTCTCGCGAATAATGCGAACTTGTCCTTCGGCCTGTTGGATAATATATGGACCAAAGAGTGGACGTTCCCCTGTTTCTGACCAGTTCAGAGGGGTTCGACACTTTCGTCCATATAGCACTTCGAAGGGGGACATCTTGAGACTAGCTTGATAGCTATTATTATAAGAGAACTCGGCATATGGAAGAGATTCCTCCCATTTCTTGCCGAATGATATCACACAAGCTCGAAGCTTGTCTTCGAGAACTTGGTTGACACGCTCAACCTGTCCTTGTGACTGAGGATGAAACACAATACTGAACGACAGATGAGTCCCCATTGCTTCTTGGAAATTTGCCCAGAATCTTGAAGTGAATAAGCTGCCACGGTCTGAACTGATAACCAGTGTAATACCGTGAAGTGAAACAATTCTGGCCATGTAGAGAGTAGCAAGCTGACTAGCAGTGATTGTCTCTTTGACCGCCAGAAAATGTGCAACTTTAGAAAGCCGGTCAATGATGACAAGAATAGCATCATTACCTTTCTGCGATTTGGGAAATCCAGTGACGAAGTCCATCTCAACATGGTCCCATTTCCATTCAGGAATAGAGATAGGTTGCAGAGTTCCAGCAGGCCTCTGATGCTCTGCTTTGATACGGCGACATACGTCACACTCAGCAACATAACAAGCAATGTCCTGCTTCATATTAGACCACCAGAATCTTTGACGAATATCCTGGTACATCTTTGTACTACCAGGATGGATGGACAGAGGCGTATCATGAGCTTCTTGCATAACCCTTTTAGTCTTATCTAGGTTTTTCTTCGAACATGGTACCACTAGGCAGCCTTTGAAATACAAGGCGCCATCATCGGCGATAGTGAAGAATGAGGGCCTTCCTTCTGCTTGATGGTGTTTAATCTTATGGACTTCAGAGTCATAACCTTGTATAGTCTTTATACCAGCTACAAGATCTGGTACGACAGTTAGGGTATTTAGAGAACCCTTAGTAATAACAAGAAGAGTCATCTTGCGGAATTCCGGGGGAGGGGGAGCGAGTGCTCCAGGAGGAACAATATGGAGGTTCAGCTTTCTAAATTCTTCGACAAGCGAGGGCTGAACTTTATGAACCTGGAGGTGGTTGCAGTAAGACTTGCGGCTCAAGGCATCAGCCATTACATTAGCCTTGCCGGGGGTATAGGATATACCCACGTCAAAGTCTGCAACAGTCTCCATCCATCTCTGCTGACGGAGGTTCAGATCTGGCTGAGTAAACAGATACTTCAGACTCTGATGGTCAGTGAAGATCTCGCAACGATTACCGAGAAGGTAATGTCGCCACTGCTTCAGTGCATGAATGACAGCAGCAAGCTCGAGGTCGTGAACTGGGTAGTTTTCTTCGTGAGGGCGCAGTTGACGAGAGGCATAAGCAATCACTCTGCGCTCCTGCATTAGGACACAGCCTAATCCTTGACGGGAAGCGTCGCAGTAAATGGCAAAGTCCTTATTATTAGGTGGGGCAAGCACGGGGGCAGAAGTCAACTTGGCTTTGAGCGCCTAGAAACTTTCCTGACACTTGTCTGTCCAGTCAAACTTGACACCCTTATGCAACAGATTAGTCAGGGGCCTAGCAATCTTGGAGAAGTTCTCGACGAGTCGACGGCAATAGCTGGCGAGATCGAGGAAACTTCGGACTTGCTTCACATTCTTCGGAGGAGTCCAATCGAGAATAGCCTGAACTCGTTCAGGGTTGACGGCAATACCATCCTTGGAGATGACATGCCCAAGATAGGTTACTTTAGGGAGCCAGAATTCACACTTGGAATACTTAGCATACAGCTGATGCTCCCGAAGCTTTTCCAGCACAAGACGAAGATGTTCAGCATGTTCTTCCTTGTTCTTGGAAAATACAAGGATATCGTCCAAATAAACCACGATGAACTTGTCGAGGTAATCCATGAATATATAGTTCATCAGACAAGAGAAGGTGGCTGGAGCATTCGTTAAGCCGAATGACATGACGGTGTACTCGTATGATCCATACCGAGTCACGAAGGCGGTTTTTGGGATGTCCTCTTCACGAACAAGGATCTGGTGGTAACCCAACCTTAAGTCGAGTTTGGAGAACACTGATGAGCCAGCCAGTTGATCATAAAGATCATTGATCCGAGGAAGAGGGTATTTATTCTGAATGGTAGCTTGGTTTATAGGACGGTAGTCTTGGACTAATCGGTTTGTCCCATCCTTCTTCTTAACAAAGAGAGAAGGTGCTCCCCAAGGAGAGCAACTTGGGCGAATGAAACCTTTGACAAGAGATTTGTCGATTTCCTCCTTAAGCTCAATGAGCTCATGCGGCGGCATCTTGTAGGGTCGTTTAGCTATAGGGGTGGTGCCGGGTTTCAAGTCGATGATGAATTCGACAGCTCTAGCAGGGGGAATCCCTGGAAGTTCTTCTGGGAAGACATCTTGGAATTCACGAACGACGGGAATGTTTTCAATGCCCTCGAGTGGTGCAGCGTTCAACGCATTCAAGGCATAAAGCCGTGCCTCGGCGTTTTGCACCAGATGAGCTTGGTAAGTAACTATTTCGTCTGAAGGGTGTAGCAGATGGACGGTCTTAGTGGCGCAAACTATAGAAGCAGTATGCGCTTTTAACCAATTCATTCCCAGAATGAGATCAATGCTACAGGACTTCAGTACGATGGGAGAGACAAGGAATTCCAGTCCTTCGATTTCTACAGGGACGTCGTTGCAAATCATGGAGGTTCGACATTGGCCCGCAGGGGTGTGTACTAATAGTGAAGCATTCATGTCCTCACATTTAATGTCGTGCAAGCATGCAAAACCTTCTGACATGAATGAATGCGATGCACCTGTATCAAATAAAACGGATGCTGGTACTGAATTTACGAGGAGGGTACCCATCACAGTAGCAGGCTGGTCTTGAGCTTCGCTCAGATCAACGTGGTTGGCATGAACACGACCATAAGACTTGGCATTGTTGCTGCGGGGCTGGTTGCTTCCACGGCCAGTTGCTGGAAGGGCCAGTTGATTCTGGTTCTGGTTGCATTCCCTAGCACGGTGCCCTGGTTGTCCACACCTGAAGCACAACCCATTATTGGGAGTGGGAACAGGAGCTTGTGGTGGTGGAGCTGGGAGTCTTGGCTGCCTAGTCGGAGGAGCAGGCAGACGAGGTGCAGCATAGGTCTGCCTTGGGGTAGGTGCATCCGGCTGGTACAAGCTATTGGGAATCCATATCTTGCGCTTCTGCGAGGACGGGCCCGAAGATGAGCCCGTGTCACGGTTGCGCCTGTGAGAGCTCTGGTATTCCTGCAGACCAGTTTCGACATTGATGGCCTTGTTCACCAGAGTGGCGAAATCAGCAAAGTCATGCACTAGAAGTGCGAGCTTGATGTCAGCTTGAAGGCCATCACGGAACTTCTCCTGTCTGCGTGCATCAGTTGCAATGTCCTCTTCAGCATAGCGGGACAAGTCAAGAAACTCCCGCTGATAAGCTTCAACAGTCTTGTTGCCTTGGGTGAGGTTGCGAAACTCACGCTTCTTACGGTCCATGACTCCCTGAGGAATGAAGCGAGCACGGAAGGCAGCTTGGAAGTCTGGCCAGGTGATGATTGTTCCAACTGGCAGAGTACGGCCTGTGGCTGTCCCACCATTGAGCTGCGGGTCCCTTCAGGAAGAAGGAAGCAAAGGTGACATAGCTGGCAGGGGCTACATCAGCAGACTCCATCTCATAGGTGATGTCACGGAGCCAGTCATCAGCATCCAGAGGCTGAGTTGAGCTGCGGTACACAGTTGGGTTCAGGCGCATGAAATCCTGCAGAGTTACTGGGGTTGGCTGCTGGTTCATATTGGGGCGAGGAAACTGAGCCATCATATTCTCCATGAACTGGCGATTCATCTCAAGCTGTTGGATCATACCAGCCATGTACTCAGGCGGTGGTGGGAGGTTGCCACCACGTCCACGACCACCTGGTCTAACCATCCTGCTAATATATAACAGGGGTAGTTCAGCATCGAGAAATTTTGCAAGGACAAGAATCATTCATGATGAAACATGCACAATGAAAGCAGCACGATAGATACTACATAGTAGTCGGCATATCTTACAAAAGAGATCATGCATAGAGTTCGGTACACAGAGTTTAGTACATAGACTAATACATCATAGGCGGCACGCAGGCTCGCGACGAATGCATCTAACACTAATAAGCAAGCCTTCATCAGTCCCAGGAGGAACTGTGGAGGTAGGTGTAGCCTGACAGCTGGTAGTGACGCGAAGGGAAGACCTCCACGCGAGCAGCCTGGGGTCCGCGGATACTCTGGTGCCGAACCCGATGCGCAGGTGGCAGGAGAGGACCAAGTGCAGGAGAGTAGCCTCCCACATCTAGCCAGCCGACGCCCTGGGGCATCACGGTCCTGGCAGGGTAGACCGCAGAACGCGACAGATCACCAGATCGGACAGAGGGGTGCAACAGCGTCAGAGCACGGTACAGGTGCTGACGGGTGGTGTACAACTCGTGGCGAAGAGCTCGGTTAGCTCTATCCAGCCCATCAGCATGCAGAACCAGGTTCTGATGGTAGAAGGGCTCTTGGGTGACGGTGGAGTAGGCAGTAGTGTAGTATCCCTCCGCACCAACATCAGATGCGATAGCAATATGCCTGAAGGGGGAGGTGTCCAACTCCTGATACTCTCCGCAAAGACGTGTCAGAGCAGCATAAGCAGCATCGTGGACCGCCATGTCGATGGTCACTCGAACACCATGAGCAGTGTGCAGCACGGTAGTGGAGTCATACTCTCGAGAGTAGAGGTGGACGATGACACGGTACTGCTCCTGGTTGAAGTCCTGGTACTCCTCATAGACGGTGTATTCAGGGTGCCAGCGATAACCCAGACAGGTCATCATCTCAACCAACACACTAGACGATCCTGAGGCACCAATGGCCGTCGTGTGGCGCATGACCTGCCTCGTGGGTTCCATATGAAAACAAAAATGTTTTCACAAGAGTCAAATGACAATGTGGATAAGGTTCAAATACTATTCTAAAGAATAACTAGGGCTTATCCAACTTTGGGGTGAACGTGGTCACGGGATCCTGGCGTTAGAGTTAGTAAAATCGTTTAACCTGAGTAGGAGAGAGTTCAGAGTCCCAGAGTAAGGATCGAGGAGTAAAAGATCCTAATACCACACAATGGCGACGTGGGCTCGTAAGCCACATAGTCATGTTAGTAGAAGTTTTGCAATCATTAGACTCGACTTCGGCCAAGGAGTGTGGAAGGGGGATTCCTACAGGCAGTCGGCTCTGATACCAACTTGTGACGCCCCCGATTCAATCGTACACTAATCATGCACGCAAATGTGTACGATCAAGATTAGGGACTCACGGGAAGATATCACAACACAACTCTAAAACTTAAATAAGTCATACAAGCATCATATTGCAAGCCAGGGGCCTCGAGGGCTCGAATACAAGAGCTCGATCATAGACGAGTCAACGGAAGCAACAATATCTGAGTACAGACATAAGTTAAACAAGTTTGCCTTAAGAAGGCTAGCACAAACTGGGATACAGATCGAAAGAGGCGCAGGCCTCCTGCCTGGGATCCTCCTAAACTATTCCTGGTCGTCGTCAGCAGGCAACACGTAGTAGTAGGCACCTCCGGTGTAGTAGGAGTCGTCGTCGAAGGTGGCGTCTGGCTCCTGGGCTCCAACATCTGGTTGCAACAACCAGGTAGAAGGGATAGGGGGAAAAGAGGGAGAAAGCAACCGTGAGTACTCATCCAAAGTACTCGCAAGCAAGGAGCTACACTACATATGCATGCATTGGTATCAACTGGAATAAGGCTATCATATGTGGACTGAACTGCAGAATGCCGGAATAAGAGGGGGATAGCTAGTCCTTTCGAAGACTACGCTTCTAGCAGCCTCCGTCTTGCAGCATGTAGAAGAGAATAGACTGAAGTCTCCAAGTATCATCACGTAGCATAATCCTAACCGATGATCCTCCCCTCGTCGCCCTATGAGAGAGCGATCACCGGTTGTATCTGGCACTTGGAAGGCTGTGTTTTATTAAGTATCCTGTTCTAGTTGTCATAAGGTCAAGGTACAACTCCAAGTCGTCCTGTTACCGAAGATCACGGCTATTCGAATAGATTAACTTCCCTGCAGGGGTGCACCACATAACCCAACACGCTCGATCCCATTTGGCCGGACACACTTTTCTGGGTCATGCCCGGCCTCGGAAAATCAACACGTCGCAGCCCCACCTAGACCAACAGAGAGGTCAGCACACCATTCTAAACCTAAGCGCCCAGGGGTCTGGGCCCATCGCCCTTAGCACACCTGCACATTGCGTGGGCGGCCAGAAGCAGACCTAGCCTAGTAGGCGTTCCAGTCCAATCCAGCGCGCGCTGCTCCGTTGCTGATGTCACGAAGGCTTCGGCTGATACCACGACGTCGAGTGCCCATAACTGTCCCCGCGTAGATGGTTAGTGCGTATAGGCCAGTAGACAGACTCAGATCAAATACCAAGATCTCGTTAAACGTGTTAAGTATTTGCGAACACCGACCAGGGCCAGGCCCACCTCTCTCCTAGGTGGTCTCAACCTGCCCTGTCGCTCCGCCTCAAAGTAACAGTCGGGGGCCATCGGGAACCCAGGCCCACCTCTACCGGGATGGAGCCACCTGCCCCTTCAGCCCCCAACTCCGAACAGTACCACAGGTAATGTAACTGTGTAAAGTATATAGTATATGCCCGTGATCACCTCCCGAAGTGATCACGGCCCAATAGTATAGCATGGCAGACAAACAGGAGTGTAGGGCCACTGATGGAACACTAGCATCCTATACTAAGCAGTAGGATAGCAGGTAATGGTAACAACAGTAGTAGCAAGGACAGGCTATGCATCAGGATAGGAATAACGGAAAGCAGTAACATGCTACACTACTCTAATGCAAGCAGTATAGAGATGAGTAGGCGATATCTGGTGATCAAGGGGGGGGGGGGGGCGTGGGGCCCATATGGCAGTGGCCCATCTAGGCCACACACACTCACGCTAGGCAGGGGAGGAGGGGCAAGGCCCTGGCTAGTGCGCGGCGGCGGTCAGCGGGCACCGGCGACAGTAGCATTGGCAGGGCGCGGCGGAGGAGCAGCCAGTCGTGCGGCGCGAGGGGAAGCAAGGCGAGGTCCGAGCAAGGTGGCAAGTGCGGACAAGTAGAGAGGAGGGAAGAGGAGGCGGGGGGAGGCGCAACCGGCGCGGTGGCTCACCGCGTAGCTGTAGGGAGGGGGCAGTGGGCTCGCGGCGGCTTGGGGTGGTCCGACGACGGCGGGGCGAGGACGAGGCGACGTCGAGTGGTGATGGGTGACGATGTCGGCCTCGGAGCGCCGCGTCCGTCAGGGGCGAGGCGGGGAGATGACGGTGACGAGGCCCGATGCGTCGAGGCCGTGAGCCACAGCGGTGGCGGGGCGGCGCTAGGAACGGGCGCCGGTGTCGGGGCCGAGCGGCGGAGGGCTCGGGGCGGTTCCAGCAGGGAGGAGGTGACGACAAGGGCGGTCCGACGAGGAAGCAGCGCTGGCGATGTAGAAGCGGGACGATGGGGGTCTCCTGCCCCTGATCCAGATCGGGTCCGAGAGGAGGGGGCGCGAGGAGAGAGTGGGGGGGGGGATCGGGGGGAGTGGTGGGGTTAGTGGCTAGGGTTTGGATGAGGGAGTGGATAAGGAGGGGGTAGTGGGCCAGCTGGCTGGGCCTGGAGGGCGAATGGGCCGGCCCGCTGGGTCTGCTGGCCCGAGGGGGTCTTCCTCCCTCCTTTCTTCCAATTTTTAGTTTTAGTTTTTTTGTTTGTTTTTATCTATTTGCATTTCTATTTTAAAACATTTTAAATTATTCAGACATTTTATAAAAATGTGTTTGCTGCACCATAATTACCTTTGTAATATTTGGCAACCACCGAACATTTTTGTTTCAATTTTTGAAAACTTTTATTGCCGACATTAATTTTAAATTTGAATTTGATGCAATTTGAACTAACGGACATTTAGCAATAGTAATCGGGATGACGTGGCATGATTAGCGTGGGATTACTATAGCAAGATTATCCGGGCGTTACATTCTTCCCTTGTACTGTTCAACCTCAGCCCAAGAGGCAATCCACCGCACCACACTGGAGTAGGCTATTGCACCGCAATGGTGGCCCAAACTAGTATAAATCTTGTGTCTCATGTTCTTTGGGTTCGTCGAGCTAGGCCGTGAGATCATAGAGTGTGCGAGCTAGAGAGGGGGGGGGATCTTCATGCGCACCCTAGTGTTCGAACCTCAAGGGTTTTGTCGGAACCCGAAATCCGACATCTGGTGCGCCAGGTAGGGGTGCGCCGGAGTTTCTCTTCCCCCAGTTGATCCGCTGACGTCTCGAGAGTCCGATGTCCGGAGACCCGAGGACCAACGCCGACCGCTGGGCAGCTTGGCTGGCCCGGGCAGCGCCATCCGCCCAAGAAGACCCAAACCCAGCGCCCCAGGTGGCGCGCGCGCCGCCAAGCGCCGCGGGACGCGGGCGGCGCAGTCAAATGCCGTCCACCCTCACTCCACGACAAGTGCGGGCAGCCGCAAGGGCCTCAAGCCACGCTGCAGCTAGGGTGCCGCACACTCGACGGGAACAATCGAACATGAGGGACGCACTCACGGTGGCTCGGGAGCTGCTGCGATGCCGGCTGATGGAGAGCGGCCGGGATGCCTTGCTGGAGCGCGTCGCCGAGCTACTGGACGCCGCGGCCTCGGGAGAGCCGCCCTTCTGCTCCTTGCTCACGCCTCAAACCACGACCAGATCGCATGGCGGGCCTCGCCGTGCCTACGCTCCCCCAGGTGCGCCAGGAGGCTTCATCGACAACGGCGCAACCAGAGGCGCTGGGCGCCCACTCGTGCCCGCGCCACCTCCGATGGGCGCGGGTACGAGCATCGCCACCCGCGGCCACGACGGAATGCCAACCTACCATCCTCAGGGCGGCATGACATGGAGCGTGGGGCACTTTGGCGAGGTCTTCGGGGTGGCCGCCTCGGAGGCCTACGTGCCCCGCATGATAGACCAGGAGTATGCGCTGGAAGACGACCCCGACTCGTTCCTTGAGCCGGGCTGGGAGGATGAGGCACTAGAAGCTGAGGCCTTCCAGGAGCCCCCCGAGCGCGCCGTGAGCCTCACCAACCATGCCGGCGATGACAGCTACAGGGTACCACTAATCTCTTAGGAGCAAGCTTATGCTAACCATGGGTCACAGGAGGATCAGGTCACAACGGCGGACGGCGGCCCCAGCTCAACGGCCTCCCTCCCACCAGGAGGAGCGCACTGGGGGCTGTAGGGGAGAGGCTGGGAGCCAGGTCCCTCCCCGCATCGCACGGAGCAAGGCGCCCCTCGGAGGTAGGCCCTCTGTCAGGGAGGTGCTGATGAGCCTTCCCCCGGCAGAGGACCCGTGGTCGCCGAGGGCGCCGCTGGCGTCCCCTTTGCCCCTTTGCTTCGTCCTAGTTTCCATTGAACCAATGGTGGTCGAGGGCGGCGCAAGGCGGGGCCCTCGTCTGGCGATATGAAATAAGGCTCACGCCTGTGAAGATCTCCGGTCATGACACTCTCACGTAATAATGAGTGGGGCTGTACACACCCCGGAGTCTCAGGAGCGCCGCCCTCGGGCCTCGGGGGCTCCCTCCCATGCATAGTGGCAGCACTTAGCTCCGCGCTGGTGAGAAGACAAGAAGACTAGACTAGGTGCCGGACATGGCCATTTGCTCTTAACAACTTTTCTGTAGCCCTGTTCTGGCTTTGGATTTAAGTTGAAGTTGAATTTTCATTGCTATGTACGCGGGGGGGGGGTGACTTTTCTCATTTGTTTGATTTCTTGCCATCTGGTTCCTTGCCCAACTCGGAGTTCGTACCTGCTGCCTCCCCCCTCGTGAGCCCCTCGAGAGCGGGGGCTAGGAGCGGCACGTGCGCGCTACGCGTACGCCCTTCCACGGCTGGCGCTTGCTCCTCGCGACACCCTCTCGGGCGGATCGACATGCCCTTCAGGAGCTCACGACCTCACGAGCTAGCCGGAAGCTGGCCCCGACCAAGGTAAATTTCAGCAATAAACTTGCGGCATGACTCACGGCCCATAAAAACACATCTTCAGCTTGGCCTAAGGAATAGAGGTAGTAATCTGTTTACATGAGGGGCTCCCCCTCCCAAAGTGCTCTCACAACTTTCAGGGCCGTGCCCAAGTTTTCGCTTGTAGGCTTAGCAATGAGGGAGCACGGGCTCAATCAGACATATCGCTCGCAGCATCCTCCGGGACGCCCTCGGACGCGTCGCTGGCATCATCGTCACCATCGCTGGCACCACCATCCTCATCCCCAGCATCACCGTCACCATTGTCGGTGCCGCCCGCACCATCGTCGATCACGTCGCCTTCATCCGCAGCGACCACCACCATGTCATCCTCTGAGGTGAAGGCCCTGACTAGAGCGTCCACATTGTCTTCCACCCAGCGCGCCAGGTCATCCCAGATGGCCTTGGGCACGGGGGCAATGGCGGCGTCAAAGTCAAAGTTGGGGTAGGTGTTCTGGAGGTGGCTGAAGACACGGGAGAATGCACACTTGAACAGGCCGCGGCTCCTCTCCTTGACAAGCATGCGAGCTCTCTCGGACCGATTTTCCAGGCGTGTCACCACGTCGGTGAAGAAGAGGAGGTGACTGGCGTAGTCATCTGAGTGGGGATGAGGTGCATTTTCATCACAGATGGCGCCCAGTGCCACGTTGGCTCTGGTCCTGAGGTTTTGGAGCATGGGGGCGTGCTCGTGCTCCAGCGTCCGCCGCCGAAGCACTACCTCCTTGCCCTGCTGTGTGGAGGATTCGGCGCTGGCAACCCGCTGCTGAAGGGAAAGCAGCTCAGTACAAGCGGAAGCCAGCTCGGCTTACACTGAAGACAAGGCGGCTGCAGCGGCTTTCTCGCGACGTTCATCCTCATCCAGCCCAGACCTAAGGGCATTGGTCCTGCCCATCGCCTTGTCTTCCACAAGCTTCAACTTCATGTCGGACCTGTCCACAAGGTCCGCGCGAGCCTTGGCCGACCGGCGATCGACTTCCTCCTGGGCCTTGGCCTCACGCGTGCCATCGACGTCCTCAGCTTGGGTAACCTGACGCTCCCTCGTCTCCAACCGCTCGAGCTCAAGGCTGCGCTCTGCGGCTTCCAGCGCCAGCGCTTCCTCGCACCTCAGGATCTCTTCCTCCTCGGCAGGCGTCCCCTTCATCGATGCTAGGGCAGCCTTGTGCGCCTCCACTTGCTGCTCCAGGGAGGCACTCCAGGCTTGGAGTTCCCACGCGCGCTTCTCTCCGATCTCGCGGTGTCGATCAGCTTCCCGAGCTTCTTCCAAGGCTCAGGCGCAAGCTTCGCGCGAGGTCGCAAGAGACGCCTCGGCCTTCGCGTTATCAAGCTCGCGTTGGTGGCGCCCAAGATTGATGGCCACCTTCAGCTTATGCCACTCTTCCACCAGCCAAAGACCCTCAGCCTCAAGGCGCGCGTCTACATCCGCAAGCTCCCCTCCAAGCCGGTTCATCGCGCCCATCGTCGCCTGAAAGAGCTTGTGGTGGACGATGCTCCTTTCATGCGCAACTTTGAGCGTGCAGCCAACTCCGTCCTCCACAGCAGGGGCAGTCGACGTGACCCGAAGCGGCTCGCCCCTTTCCTGCAGGGGGCTGGGGGCTGGCGCCTCTCCGGACACCGACTAGGCTTCGACAGGAGCCCGGTCAGGATGAGGCTCGCCGCTCGAAGAAGGAACCAAGACCGAAGCTATCCAGTCGCCGTACATAACCAGAGGATGAGACCTTGGCACGCTCGTCACACCTCCGACGAGGCCACGAAGAAGAGATGACAGGAGCGCGGGCTCAAGGCGCCAAGCCAGCGCATCTGCTTCTCGAGCCGACCCTACGATGGGGGCAACATATTGGCCTGGGACCCTCAAGGCCAGTGGGAGATCCGAGGCAGGTTGAGTTTGCTTCCCGAGGGGCTTCGCGCCCTCAGCAGATGGGATCTTGGAGAACCACCATCAGGAAGGGAAGCAGCACCCAAGGAATTAAAGAGACAAGGTAGTTACTCATCTATGGCGATGTACTTCCTGTGTTTCAACGGCCGGAGATCACTATGGGGAACCCTTTCCTCTTGCAAAGTGAATCGAAGTCAACACGGAGCCGGCCGAAGCGTTGGGCGTGGCGACCAATGCGGGGCGTGGCAGGTGAAGCGCCCGAGGAGATGACCTCAGGAGCACCAAGATGGGGAGAGCCATCAAGTACCGCCTCGTGACGGCCTCCAAAGGCCTCGTGAGCTTTGGCATCGGGAGCAGCGGGTTGCATCACCCCCTCAACTACTTCCTCAGCGCGGGAGTTGCGGGCTTCCGAAGTTGACGCCTCAGGAACTGTGGGCGGCTCCAATGCCGCGCCACCCGCGCCTCCAGTTTCCGGTGATGCTTGTCCCCCTGCGTCCACTCTTGGGGCAAGTTCGGCGCCGACAACAAAGATGGGCACCACGGTGACGGGGTTCTCATGGGACCCCTCAAGGCCAACCAGACGCAGCCCCCATTCGTCAAAGGGGGCATCTTCCCCACGAACTCCACCCTATTCGGGAAGCAGTACAGGAGACAGTCTTCCGGTGGCATATCGGCTGGCGAGGGGTTGCCCGCCAGGACCTCGAGCATTGTTCTTCATGCCGCAAGCGGAAGCTCAAACTCCTGGAGCATCATGTGATCTGGGCCGACGGATAAGGCCCACATCGGCCGGGATTGGCGCTGAAGAGGGGCAATGCAGCGTCGGAGGAACTCCTCCATCACCATGGGCACGGTCAAGCCAAGGTCTTTCAGCCTCCTCATCCGGAGCCAGACGAAGGCAAGGCGGGGGCTCGTAAGCTTCTCGTGAGCCGAGCCGGAGCTGGGAACGGTGGGCGCAGACGGAGACGAGAGCAAAGGGCTGAGCACTCCGACATCCACATACACCCACAGCGTCAGGAAATCGCTCGCAGATGGCGGGAGCTCGAAGTCAATCCATGAGCCGGCCGTCGCCGCCACGGCTTGGAAGCTCAAGCACCCCGAGCGTTATCGGGGGTCGGTCAGGTGCAGCGAGAAGAAATGGCGCAGAAGGGCCATGGAGGGGGCGTTGCGTAGCATGGCCTCGCAGACAAAGGCAAAGATGGAAAGAAGAGCGACAGATTGGGGATCTAAGTGCAGTAGATGAATCTGGTAATGGGAAAGCATGGCGTTGAAGAAGGCGGAGAAGGGGGGAACCAGACCGGCGCATAGGGCGTCGACAAAGAACTGGACCTCGGTGGCTACTCTATCAACAGAAGCTCGGGCCGCCGGCCAGGCCGCCGTCCTACCCCATTCGTTGAAGCTGGTGGCGAGCGCAAGGCGGACCTTGTCCATGGCCTCCTCATTGAGCACCCACGATCTGCCAACAACGGGCTCGGCGGCAGGAGGCGGGTTGACTGAGGTCAGGGGCTTCTTCCCTTTCTCCGTCCAGTTCGGTGCCATAACGATGGGGAGGACTGAGCTCATGTTGGATTGGGAGAGGAAGCTGAGGTTCAAGGAAGCGAAGGAGTCGGGGGGTGCATTGCCAGCAAGGAGGAAATAACTGTGTGGGACGCCGTGGCCGCCTAGCCAGGCGGATATCAAGGCTGCGTTGGGAAGCGGGGATGCCCACGTCCAATCGATCGCCACATGTCAAGCAGGTCCGCACGCTATTGGGGTCCTCGGCGCTTCGTCCTTGTCCTTCGGCTTCGCCTTGAAGCCAGGCCCGAGCGCGCCTTGGGCACGGGGGCTACTGCCAGCATTCTGGGAACGGCGGTCCCCAGACTTGCCTGCCTGTGACCCGCAGCGTGGCTGCACTAGCGGCCCTGTACAACCCATCTTCACCAGCAAACACCCAAGACCCTCACGAGGCGGACGATGCAAGACCTCCTCAGGGGCAGCCTCACCAGGCTGGGTCGCGAGGGGCGGAGAGATCAAGGCAAGGGACACCTCGCGAGGTTCCTGTGACGCAAGCCATGACGACTGGAACCAGGCAGGCGCCAGCGCGTGCAGTGTCCTTGTTTCCTCTTTGGTGCTAAAGGGGCAAGCGCATGTGAGGAGTCCCGAGGCATCAGGCAAAGGTTTCCATATTGGTGCAACAAGACCAAGACCAGTAGGACGGAAAGACGGAGGTCATCGTGGAGCCCAAGACGGTGTCACCACCAGAGCCTTTGGCAGGCGAAGACCACTTTTGTCAGGATAGCTTGTACTAGTTGTCTCCCTTCGAATTTGGCCGTTGTGGGATCCCTTCCCGCTCAATATTTGGGAAGAGGACCAGGGCCCCTATAAGTAGGACTAGCCACCACCATAGGAGAGATCCCGATCTTCAACCACACAAGCACACCAAGCATAAGAACACCTCACCCCACGAGGCTGTTCTTCCCTTGTACTGTTCATCCTCAGCCCAAGAGGCAATCCACCGCACCACACTGCAGTAGGGTATTACACCGCAACGGTGGCCTGAACCAGTATAAATCTTGTGTCTCATGTTCTTTGGGTTCGTCGAGCTAGGCCGTGAGATCGTAGAGTGTGCGAGCTAGAGAGGGGGGAGATCTTCATGCGCACCCCAGTGTTCGAACCTCAATGGTTTTGCCGGAACTCAAAATCCGACAAAAATACCCCTCTTCTTTGCAGTGGGTTTAGGCAGTGGTTCAGGAAGTGTCCAATCATCCTAATTCTTGAATATATTATCCAATAATTCCTCAGCTTGTTCAACAGTTCATTCCCTGAAAATATAACCAACACAACTATCTAGGAAGTCCCTAGAAGCATCGGTTAGTCCATTATAAAAGATATCAAGTATTTCATATTTCTTGAGAGGATGATCAGGCAAAGCATTTAGTAATTGGAGAAGCCTCCCCCAAGCTTGTGGGAGACTTTCTTCTTCAATTTGCACAAAGTTAAATATTTCCTGTAAGGCAACTTGTTTCTTATGAGCAGGAAAATATTTTCTAGAGAAGTAATAAATCATATCCTGGGGACTACACACACAACCAGGAGCAAAAGTATTGTACCATATCTTAGCACCACGCTTTAGTGAGAAAGGAAATAACTTAAGGATATAGCAATAGTGAACTTTTTCCTCATGAGCAATAGGGTGGCTATATCATTTAATTTAGTAAGATGTGCCACAACAGTTTCAGTTTCATAGCCATGGAAATGATCAGATTCAACCCAAGTAATCAACTCTGGGTCAATAGAGAATTCATAATACTTATCAATAATAAATATAGGTGAAGTAGCAAACTTAGGATCATATTTCATTCTAGCATTCAAAGATTTTTCTATCAACTTGCATAGTAATTTCTTAAGATGATCTCTATCTTTACAAGAAAGAAAATCCCTAGCAACCTCTCCATCCATACATAACCCTCAGGTATCTTAGGCAATTCATATCTAGCAAATCTAGGTCTAATAGTTGTTTTATAATTCTTGGTTTCAATAATTTCATGAGTTTCATCAATTTCAGCATTCTCAATTTCTTTAGCTCTAGCAAGTTGTTCATCAAGAAATTCTCCTGGTGGCACAACCTTATCAAGCAAGGTACTAGCATCATTCATAGAAGAAGTAGCATCATCAATTACTTGTGACATATCAGAATTAATAGCAGGTGGTGGTGTTGCAAGTCTATTCAAAACAGAAGGTGAATCAAGTGCAGAGCTAGATGACAATTCCGTACCTCCCCTCATCTAGAGGGAACAATATTGGTTCTGGTATCTTTCAGATTCTTTATAGTGGTAAATATATGTAAATACCAAGTGACTCAACAAATATAGCTATGCTCCCCGGCAATGGCGCCAGAAAAAGGTCTTGATAACCCACAATTATAGGGGATCACAACAGTCTTCGAGGGTAGAGTATTCAACCCAAATTTATTGATTCGACACAAGGGGAGCCAAAGAAGATTTGCAAGTATTAGCAGTTGAGTTGTCAATTCAACCACATCTGGAGACTAAATATCTATAGCAAAGTGATCAGTAGCACAGTAGTATGATAGTTTGATAATGATAGCAATAGTAGTAGCAACAATAGTAACAATAACAATAGTAGTAGTAATTTTGAGCAATTGTAATAGTAGTAACAATAGTGGAACCTAGCAAGAACAATATGTGAAAAGCTCATAGGCATTGGATCGGTGGTTTCGTTGGATGACATTCATCATATAACAGTCATAACCTAGGGTGACACAGAACTAGCTCCAATTCATCAATATAATGTCGGCATGTACTCCCTCTGTTTCTTTTTACTCCGCATATAAGATTTACTCAAAGTCAATCTGCACAAAGTTTGACCAAATTTATATAAAAAATATGAACATTTACAATACTAAAACTATATAGTATGAACATACGTTTCATGGTGCATATGATAACATTGATTTCATATTGTGAATGTTTATATTTTTTAATATAAAGTTAGTCAAACTCTACAAAGCTTGACTTTGACCAAACCTTATATGCGGACTAAAAAGAAACGGAGGGTGTATTCAGTAAATAGTCATACATGCTTATGGAAAAGAACTTGCATGACATCTTTTGTCCTACCCTCCTATGGCAACGAGGTCCATAAGGAAACTAAGGGATATTAAGGCCTCCTTTTAATAGAGAACCGGAACAAAGAATTAACACTTAGTGAATACATGGACTCCTAACACTACGGTAATCATCGGAAAAAATCCCAATTATTGTCACCTTGGGGTATGTGGATCATAACTCACAAGATCGGATCACGAACATAGATATAATGGTGAAAACATAAACAGTTTAAATCTAAAATCATGGCACTCGGGCCCTAGTGACAAGCATTAAGCATACACTGGTACGTGTCGGTGCTATACAAACAGTTTTTGACCCCTTCCCGCGACGACATTTGGAACTGTCTCCTAGTGAGTGATGGCGATAGGGGGGTCCTTCCCACACAACCCAGAAACCATCAGGGATATGCCCTCCTGGCACACACGCTCGGCAAAATGAGTTCGTGTGCGACTGACGAGCGCTCAAATACGGAAATACGTATAGTAGAGCTAAAAAAATAAAACTATATAGGCGAAATTGTTTCCGGTCGCAAGTACATTCCACAGTTAGTCCCCGTTAAAAGTTTCCATTCATATGTACATCCCACATAGTTAGTGCAAGGAAAACGTTCCCGTTCACAGGTGCATCACACACAATTTTCCCAGTTAAATCATTTGTGATAGCGTTGCCATTGCACACGATATTAACAATTTTATCGTTTGCATTATTGAATGCATCACACACGGTGCATAGAAGAAACTGTGTGGCAAAGGCTGTCCATCACACACAGTTTTTATGTGGTAAACGTTTGGGCAAGGTGGCCTAACACAAACAGTTTTCAAGAGGATGTTGTGTGTGATTGTTCATTGATACAACACGGTTTATTCCTAGAAACTGTGTGCATTGCCTAAGGTCATCGCCATGGTGTTTTCTCAATAACCGTTTGCAATAGGAAAACCCAATTAGCAGGCTAATTTCCCTATTATTAATAATCCATTTACTAATCTAATTCACATTCATATTAATCACATAATATATTTCATTTCCATATTAAGGAAGTAGGATATCATAATTGAAATACATCCGAGTACAACATGATATAGCTTTAGCACTCAGCTACCCCATTACACAACTGCACCAGCACCAAGTTTCACATGCAACATCTAGAACCTTTTGAAATTAGCATCATAGACGGTACATAGACAAATGCATCTCATCTGGAAAACTGCTGAAGCGGAAGGTGAATATTGAGCCTTCATTCATGTTGAAGGTCTTTGCAAATTTAGGCCAGTGCCTATGGATGATTGACCGTCCATCCTTTGACCTCTTCAGGAACACTTCAATATTGAACCACGGTGTTGTATGAAAACTTTCCTCGCCTCCTGACCACAGAGGTGGTTTGAGAGGTAATCATCAGTGAACCCTGAAAACAAGGATGTGCATAAATATCTTCTCTATATTGGAAATGGGTCAAATGAACAAAAAAAGGCAAGGTATAATAGTTAGTACCATCTTGTAAACCTCAATGCTTCCCATTGGTTCCCTACAACACATATAAGGTAGTTAGTCATCAGGTTAAGTAAGGGTTCATATGCTATCAGTAAAATATGTTGATGATAAATAAGCACATTGCAGATTCATCAGATTAATTCAAGCCACATGGAAAACCCATTTATCCAAACCAAGCATGATTAAGAACTAGGAAATATAGCACTTGTATATGTTTCTCATGTATTAAGTGCAGCCAAATTCGATTTATTCCTCACATGGTATACAATAACAGAATGCAGCCATAACAATTGAACATCGCATTGCAGAATTTAACCAAGCAGTTAACTAAACACCACAACAAATGAACCAAACTGGAAGCACAAGTGCTCCCTGGGTGGTTTTGGTAATTAATGTCAACATATCTCTTGTTGGACTAATGTTTTTATCTAGTATATTTCAGATAAGTTTAGCAGACAGAGTGGCATGGACAAGAGGATGTGGACCCCCTTCAAGATGCTAAGGACAAAGGATTTGCTCAAGCTCAAAAGCTCAAGGCTCTACATTTTCAGTTTAGTGATCCAAGATCACATTGAGTCCTTAGGAAAGCCAATACTATTAAAAGGGGATGAGGTGTTGCTTAATGGCTTGCTTGCTCAAGTGCTTAGTGATCTACTCCAAACCCTCAACGACTTCTCATATCCACATATGTCCCAAACCAAATGTCAAACTCGGCCCTACCGATTTAATCCATCCGGCGCCACCGAGTTCACTTGACATAGCCACTGCCAGAAACCCTAATCAATTCGGTCTCACCGATGGGATCTTGGTCTCACCGAGATGGGCCTGCAAACTCTCTGTTGCCTGTTGCAATTATTTCGGTCCCACCGAGATAAGCAATCGGTCCCACCGAGTTTGCCTGACCAACTCTCTGTTTTGCTTATTACCAAAATCGGTCTCACCGAGTTTGTGTAATCAGTCAAACCAAGATGAGGTTTTACCCTAACCCTAGCACATCGGTCCCACCGAGTTGATCGTATCGGTCCCACCGAAATGCCTAACAGTCACATTATGAACTGAATCGATCTGACCGAGTTTTCTGATTCGGTCCCACCGAGTTTGGTAAATTGTGTGTAACGGTTATATTTTGTGTGGAGGCTATATATATACCCCTCCACCCTTCCTTCATTAGTAAGGAGAGCCATCAGAACGTGCCTACACTTCAACACTCATTTTCTGAGAGAGAACCACCTACTCATGTGTTGAGACCAAGATATTCCATTCCAACCATATGAATCTTGATCTCTAGCCTTCCCCAAGTTGCTTTCCACTCAAATCATCTTTCCACCAAATCCAAATCAGTGAGAGAGAGAGAGAGTTGAGTGTTGGGGAGACTATCATTTGAAGCACAGGAGCAAGGAGTTCATCATCAACACACCATTTATTACCTTTTGGAGAGTGGTGTCTCCTAGATTGGTTAGGTGTCACTTGGGAGCCTCTGTCAAGATTTTGGAGTTGAACCAAGGAGTTTGTACGGGCAAGGAGATCACCTACTTCGTGAAGATCTACCCTAGGGAGGCAAGTCCTTCATGGGCGATGGACATGGTGGGATAGACAAGGTTGCTTCTTTGTGGACCCTTCGTTGTTGGAGCCCTTCATGGACTCGCGCAACCGTTACCCTTCATGGGTTGAAGTCTCCATCAATGTGGATGTACGATAGCACCACCTATCGGAACCACGCCAAAATCTCCATGTCTCCAATTGCGTTTGCACACTCCAATCCCATCCCTTTACTTTCTTGCAAATTGCATGCTTTACTTTCCGCTGCTCATATACTCTTGCCATGCTTGCTTGAATGTATTGTGAATGTTTAAACTTGTGCTAAAACTCCACCTTAACTTGAAGAAATTAAAAACCGCTACTTTTCTTTGTTAAGAGTCTATTCACCCCCCTCTAGACACCTCTTCTCGATCCTTTCAATTGGTATTAGAGCATTGGTCTCCATTACTTTGGTTTAAACACCTTTGGAGGAAGATGGATGAGTCTACATTGGGGAGTCTTAGACGTAGAGTGCCTATACTTGATGGAGAGTCCTTTCATGAGTGGAAAATTGAGATGCTTGAGATTTTCAATATATATCATTTGAACAAGTACATTACTAGCCCTTGTGCACCTCATGTTGATCCTTAACCCTTGATGAGTCTATTGACATGATCCGTAATCTTAGAACTGCCAATTTAATCACTAGAGGATTGCCTAGAAACTTGTTTGCTAGCTTGCCTGCTCTTGATTGTGCCTACACCATATGGAGATTTCTTGAGGAATGATTTCCAAACTATTCCTTGCAAAACTTGGATGAAATTCTTCATAAGTCTATTGCCTTGGGTAAGATGAGTTCCAATGATCCCAAATTTGGTGACTGTCTATTTGAGCTTAATAATCTTACCTGTGCCAAAGGAGATGTTGGAATCATTAGCAATATCATCTCTGAAGCCATTAGAATTCATAAAGATGACTATTGTGATGACCATTTATCTAATGAATTACCCTCTCTAGGAATTGATCCATCACAAGACAGTGTTGAACATGGATACTATGATGATGGTGATGATAGTGACTTTGATCTCGATGAGTCTATGAGACACTTTGGTCTTATGGCTAATCTTCGTGGCTACATGGCTGGAGGAAAGGAATGGGTTCTTGATAGTGGGTGTACCGATCACATGACCGGAGACAAGGATATGTTTCGTGAGCTTGCTGAAAACGACGACCCTCGAAAGTATGTCACTTTTGGTGACAACTCAAAGGGTAAGGTGGTTGGCCTTGGTAAGGTGTCCATCTCACATGATTGCTCCATACAAAATGTTATGCTCGTTGAATCTCTTGGATATAATCTACTTTCCATATCTAGACTTGCTGACTTTGGTTTCAATGTCCTATTTACTGAAGTAGATTGCCAAGTGTTTTGTTGAGATAACCACAATATGGTCTTTACCGGTTTACGTAGAGGTGATCTTTACATTGTTGATTTCACTAGAAAGGCTCAACCTAGAACTTGCTTAATTGCTAAATCTTCTAAAGGTTGGTTGTGGCATAGAAGATTAGGTCATGTGGGCATGCGAAATCTTGATAAGCTTATTAAGGGTGGCAAAAGAGAGAGAGAAGAGGATGCAAAGCGCGAGGGAGAAACTAGAGGACAACCTACGCAAAACATTACTCCAACACCGTCTCCACTTCCCGTACTCCGCCGAGAAGAGGCCATCACGGTAACTCACACAGTTGATTCATTTTAATTAAGTTAAGGTTCAAGTTATCTACAACCGGACATTAACAAATTCCCATCTGCCCATAACCGCGGGCACGGCTTTCGAAAGTTCAAATCCCTGCAGGGGAGTCCCAACTTAGCCCATGACAAGCTCTCACGGTCAACGAAGGAATAGACCTCCTCCCGAGACGTTCCGATCAGACTCGGTATCTCGGTTCTTCAAGACACTTCGACATGTTAAAACAAGACCAGCAACACCACCCAGATGTGCCGACAAATCCCGATAGGAGCTGCACATATGTCGTTCTCAGGGCACACCAGATGAGCAAGACATCGGGTAGGCCAGCCCAGAGTTGCCCCTGGTAGCCCCGGACACCGCTCGGTTGGACCAACACTCAGAGGAGCACTGGCCCGGGAGGGCTAAAATAAGATGACCCTCGGGCTCCGGAAACCCAAGGGAAAAGAGGCTAGGTGGAAAATGGTAAAACCAAAGTTGGGCATTGCTGGAAAAGCTTTAATCAAGGCGAACTATCAAGGAGTTCCCATTATAACCCAACCACGTAAGGAACGCAAAATTCAGGAACATAACACCGATATGACGGAAACTAGGGCGGCAAGAGTGGAACAAAACACTAGGCGAGGGGCTGAGCCTTCCACCCTTTACCAAGTATATAGATGCATTAAGATAACATGGCAATATAATGATATCCCAACAAGTAAATAATGTTCCAACAAGGAACGGTCTCCAATCTTCACCTGCAACTAGCAACGCTATAAGAGGGGCTGAGCAAAGCGGTAACATAGCCAATCAACGGTTTGCTAGGACATGGTGGGTTAGAGGTTTGACATGGCAATCTGGGAGGCTTGAAAGCAAGTGGTAGGCATCGTAGCATTGGCATAGCAAAAGAGCGAGCAATCTAGCATAGCAAAGATAGTAGTGATTTCGAGGGTATGATCATCTTGCCTGCAAAGTTGTCAGAGTTGACTGGATCCTTTAAAGCAAACTCAACGGGCTCCTCGTTAGCGAACTCGTCTCCCGGCTCTACCCAAACAAGACAAACAAGCAACAAGGACACAATCAACCACATGCAAGGATCAAACAATATGATGCAAACATGGTATGCTATGCGAGATGCGGTGCGGGATGCATATGCAAGATTTGACAAGGGATGCATGAACCTGGCCTCAACTTGGAAATCCAAGTGTGCCACTGGAAATATGAGATGAAATCACTTGAAAACAATATAAAGAACACCAGAATCGGAGTTACGGTTTGGAAATGGCAAGCAATTCAAATATGACCACGTTCTGCGATTTACAGCAAGTAGCCATCTAAATGCAACAAGATGAACAAGCTACAACACTCAAACATGGCATGAAAATACTTGGCAGGGATGCATTCAACATGCTTAACAAAAGTCTAGCACTGAGCTACGGCCAATTCATCCATTAACAGGTTCAAACAAGCATGGCAAAAATGCATATGGTAAACAGATTTCAGACTTAGTGAAATTAACACTTGTTTGGAATTTCAGATCAGATAGCACTCTTTGGAGCAACAAAACTATATGCTACAGGACCTGAACATGGCAAAGTAAAGTATGGCATGGAGCTACTCAAAGAGATTAACAAAAGTCCCTTAGTGACCTTGAGCCAAAAGGGATCAGAAAATACAATTGCAAGCATGTGAACATGGCAAAAACATAATCAGTTCTCAGACTTAGTGAAAACTGGAGCATGCTGAATCAGAGATCAAGTAGGCATGTTTACGAGCTTGATGCACTCACTACGGAGCAAGTCATGACAAGCTAAGCATACATCCATCAAGAATACACAAAATGCAAGCTAGACATGGCAAGAACAATAGCATAGCATGCACGGATCAACTACAACATCCTCGGCAAAATCGCTAACAAGTAGACAATCTGCCCAGATTCACGAAGTAGCAAAAATAGAGTTCGATTGACTCAAGCTAGGGTGCTCCATAATTGCAAACAAAGACATGGATGGATAGAGAACTACAAGATTAACAAAACATCCTTACTGATCATCCTCAAAAGAGGCACGGATCACTAGGAAACAACATGAACATATTGCAATATGAGATAAACAGGTCAAGGACTTAGTGGAAATGCTAAGTCCCTGAAATCAGCATTACCAAGTGCCTCACTTTGCAAGCTTGTGCTAGTCACCACACACATCACAAAAATACATGGGTTGCACCTCTGGAAAGATGGCAAAACCCTTAACAAAACATATGTAGAACTGAGGGACATATCATGCACACAATAATCATGGCAAAAATGACAAATGTCTAAAAGAAGTAGCAGATCTGACAATTGTCTCAAGTTGCACTCTTCTAACAGCATTTCGGGCATCAATATGAACACAAATGAAAATGATGCAATGGAATGAAATGATGTACTCTCTAAGACAAACATTTTGATATGCTATATGCCTAAAATGGAGCTACGGATGCAAAGTTACGATGCGATGAACATGAGCAAATAATTAGGGTTTCGGGGATAGAAAGTCAACCCAGATGAGATCCGGATCCAGATCTAGGGTTCGATGGGCACGCGGCCCGAGGCAAGTCCGGCGAGCTCCCTCGGCTCCGGCGAGCTTGATGGAGTGGCAGGGAGGCGAGAGGAAGGTCGCTCCGGCCTCTCCCGGCCGGATCCGGCGACGGGGAGGCGAGGCGGCGCGGGGAGGCGGCTTCGGCGAGCACCCGTGGCGGCGGCCGGCGAGGAGGCGGCGCGCAGGCGGCGGCGGCCGGCCCGAAGGAAGGAGGCGGCGGGGCGAGGCGCTCGAGCGGCGCTATGCGCGCGGGACGCTCGGGCTCGATCCGGCCCGGGGCGGGCTCCCCGTGGGCCGCGCGGGCCACGGCGGCAGCGGTTGACGGCGGACACGTGGCGCGCAGCTACTGGCTGGGCGCGGTGGCGTGGCGCGTCCGGCCAGGGACAGACATGTCCGGCGGCAACAGAGGTTGGATCTAGGGTTTCGGGAGGAAGGGGAAGGAGAAATTTCGGGGGGCCTTTAAATAGGCATAGAGGGATCTAGGAGAGTCCAAATGAGGTGCGGTTTTCGGCCACGTGATCGTGATCGAACGCTCTAGATGATGGAGAGGGTTTAGGTGGGTTTTGGGCCAACTTGGAGGGGTGTTGGTCTGCAACACACACGAGGCCTTTTCGGTCCCTCGGTTGACCGTTGGAGTATCAAACGAAGTCCAAATGATACGAAACTTGACAGGCGGTCTACCGGTAGTAAACCAAGGCCGCTTGGCAAGTCTCGGTCCAATCCGGAAATGTTTAATCCCCACACATGAAAGAAAGGTAGAAATGACCACCGGAGGAGAACGAAGCGCCGGAATGCAAAACGGACAACGGGGAAAATGCTCGAATGCATGAGATGAACACGTATGCAAATGCAATGCACATGATATGAGATGCATGACAACGATAACAACACACGGAGACAAAAGCCCGAACCCGAGAAAATAAAATAACTTAACGCGGAAACGACAAGAGTTGGAATACATATTGGGTAAGTTACATCTAGGGTGTTACAATTAGGTCATGTGGGCATGCGAAATCTTGATAAGCTTATTAAGGGTGATCATATCCTTGGAGTGAAATATGTTATATTTGACAAGGATAGATTGTGCAGTGCTTGTCAAGCAGGAAAACAAGTTGGAGGAAGTCATCCCGTGAAGAACATCATGACCACGAGAAGATCACTCGAGCTACTTCATATGGATCTCTTTGGTCCCAATGCCTACAAAAGTCTTGGTGGTAACTCATTTGGTCTAGTCATAGTCGATGATTTTTCAAGATTTACGTGGGTGTTCTTTCTTGATGATAAATCGCAGGTCCAAAAGATCTTCAAGAACTTCGCTAGGAAAGCCCAAAATCAATTTGAAGTGAAGATCAAGAAGGTTCAAAGCGACAATGGAACAGAGTTCAAGAATGCAAATATGGATACCTTTCTTGACGAAGAAGGAATTTCACACGAGTTCTTGGCTACGTACACACCTCAACAAAATGGATTTGTTGAGAGGAAGAACTAGAATCTTATTGAGATGGCAAGAACGATGCTTGATGAGTACAAGACGCCAAAACACTTGTGGGCGGAAGCGGTTGAGACAGCTTGTCATGCAACAAATCGCTTGTATCTTCATAAGCTACTCGGCAAGACGACATACAAACTTCTCACTGGTAACAAACCCCAAGTTGGATACTTTCGAGTATTTGGCTCAAAGTGTTACATTCTTGATAAGCATCATCATTCTAAATTTGCTCCTAAGTCTCATGAAGGTTTCCTACTTGTTTATGGCTCACACTCTCACACTTACCGTGTCTACAACAATTTCACCCGAAAGGTTGAAGAAATGGTAGATGTGAAGTTTGATGAATCTAACGGCTCGAAAGTAGAGCAATTGCCAATTGATGTAGGGGATAAATATCCCTTGGAAGCAATCCAAGACTTGTCTATTAGGAAGATTCGTCCAACGGAGGTGAAGGAGAGTACCTCATCCGTCCAAGTGGAAGCTTCTACCTCACGACAAGGTGAACCAAGAGTTGACATGGAATCATCCACAAGTGGAACACGCCAAGATGATGAAAACGAGGAAGTACACCGAGATGAACCTCATCAACCTCCTTCTCCACCTCGACAAGAGGACGACAATGTCAACAATGAAGAAGGCCAATAAGAAGACGGACAAGATGATGAAGAAGATGTTCCACCCCAACCCAAGCAAAAGCTCTCACGAGTTCGAGCACAAGTTTCAAGAGACCAACCCGTCGAGCAAATCTTCAATGATATCCAAACCAGGAGAATCACTCGCTCTAAAACTCGTTTGGCTAATTTTTGTGAACACATTCATTCATCTCTAGCATTGAACCTATGAAGGTTGAAGAAGCATTGTAAGATCCGGATTGGATAAATGCCATGCATGAAGAGCTACACAACTTTGAGAGAAATCAAGTGTGGACATTGGTCGAGAAGCTCGACAACAACCACAACATCATTGGTACCAAATGGGTGTTTCACAACAAGCAAGACAAAGATGGACAAGTAGTTCACAACAAAGCACGTCTCGTCGCCCAAGGCTACACTCAAGTCGAAGGTATGGATATGGTGAGACATATGCCCCCATTGCTAGACTTGAGTCCATCCGCATCTTACTTGCCTATGCTAATCACCATGATATCACCTTGTACCAAATGGACATTAAAAGTGCTTTTTCTAAATGGTGAAATAGAGGAGGAAGTTTATGTTAAGCAACCTCCCGGCTTTGTTAATCCTAAGAAACACGATCATGTTTACAAACTTCACAAAGCTCTTTATGGTCTTAAACAAGCTCCCAGAGCGTGGTACAAATGCTTGACCAAGTTCCTTATTAAAAAGGCTTTGAGATTGGAAAGATTGATTCTACTCTTTTTACTAAAAGGGTTAATGGTGAATTATTTGTGTGCCAAATTTATGTTGATGATATCATATTTGGTTCATCTAACCCTCATTTTAGTGAAAATTTTGAAAAGCTAATGTCGGAGAAGTTTGAGATGTCTATGATGAGTGAACTCAAATTCTCCTTGGTTTGCAAATCAAGCAAACTAAGGAATGCACCTTTGTTTCCCAAACAAAGTATACCAAGGACTTATTCAAGAATTTCAACATGCAAGAAAGCAAAGGTATGAAAACTCCCATGCCTACTAGTGGACATCTTGACTTGACCAAGGATGGCAAACCAATTGACCAAAAGGTTTATTGCTCTATGATTGGTTCATTATTATATCTATGTGCCTCCCATCCCGATATTATGCTGAGTGTGTGCATGTGCGTACGATATCAAGCGGCCCCCAAAGAATGTCATCTTAAGGCTGTGAAAAGGATAGTGAGATACCTAATTCATACACCAAATTTTGGCATTTGGTATCCTAGGAGGTCCTCTTTTGATCTTGTTGGCTATTCCGACTCGGACTATGCCAAGACAAGGTTGATAGAAAGTCCACTTCGGGTACTTGTCAATTTCTTGGTAGATCTCTTGTGTCTTGGTCTTCCAAGAAACAAAACTCGGTATCCTTATCCACCGCTGAAGCATAATACATTGTCGTCGGTTCATGTTGTGCTCAATTACTTTGGATGACTCAAACTCTCAAACATTATGGGAGCTATGTGAAACATGTTCCATTGCTTTGTGACAATGAAAGTTCTATTAAGATTGCTCATAATCCCGTGCAACATTCTCGAACCAAGCATATTGAAGTTCATCATCATTTCATTCGAGATCATGTTGCCAAAGGGGACATTGATCTTAAGCATGTTCATGCCGATAAGCAATTGGCGGATATATTCACCAAAATGCTTGATGAGAAAGTATTTTGCCGTTTGAGAGGTGAATTGAACATCATTGATGCTTCAAACTTGGAGTAGAAACTCCATTTGGATACATGCAAGGCATGAGCCTTTGACTAATCCTTAATGTTTCTCTTATGATGATGATATGTCATGGATATATTTGCACCCTTGCATGCTATCTAACCCTTGTAGGTGCTTGGATGAAGCAAAATCAATGAGATTGCAAATCACTCACATCTTGAGCAATCTCTACATCACCAAGTCTCTACAATATGGTGGTTGAAGACAAGGAAGCATGAAACCTTTCAACATATCCTTTGACCATTTCTATATATCAAATTTCATTTGGTATCAAATTCATGATTGTCAATTTGGATACACAAGTGCTCTTCCTTGCAAGACTAACCAATGTAGGTAGATGAACTCAAACTACAAGTGGTGCTCCCAATCTTTGATGAGCTACATCAATCTTGAGCATCCCACACAAGTTCAACTACATGATCAAGTTCAACACCACCACCCAAGGTATGTTTTTCCATCTTAGAGAAGCTTTACCCCAAGTCATGGGTCAAAGCAACTCAACAAGATGCGAATACATCAAATGCGTAAACGAAAAATGGTAGCGCCATTTTGAGCTTAAATGACGAGTATGACCTACGATCAAGTGTTCTCACTTGACTCCTCAGTCAATATACTCTAACATAGGTGACTTTGTTAAGGAACCAATTATAGATGAAGTTCTCTAGCGTTTCTCTATATTCTTGCATTTGTCTCTTGCATGTTTGTTTCCCTTCTCTTTTCAAAAAAACATCATCTAGATTTCTTTTCTTTTTCTTTGTTTTGTTCTGCATTCCCTGCATCAAATTCATTGCAAATCCTTCTGTTAATTCCTTGCAAATCCTTGTGAAATCTTATTTGCCTAAGTGAGCTGAGGTGAAAAATTGCCCTTCCTCTATGTTGAACTCGGTCACACTAGTCTGTCACTCTCAGTCAAACCGAACCATTTCGGTGCAACCGAAAAATACAACTCGGTGTCACCGACTTCACTGCAGAGAAAACAATTGCCACTTGCTCCTGCACTTTTGTTCCAGATCCACTCAATGATTCTTGTCCTCTACCAGCATCACACTCTAAATGCTCCTTTGCTCTGTGACTCAAGGAACAAACCTATTTTGACTCACAATCCAGAAGATCCCTTCTTGGAAATTGATATCAAAGGGGGAGAGAGAGATCACATCAAAGCTTACTCACTTAAAAAGGGGGAGAGTACTTAAAAGGGGGAGAATGCTTAATCGCATCAAACGGAGAGAGAGACCCCAGATGCTTGGTATTCAAGAGGAGGGAAGTCACATGTCTTTAAGAGGGGAAAGACATGTTAGTTTGTCTTACGTTTCTGTGCTCTGATCTGTTTTCTCTGATTTTCTGTTCCCTATATTCTCCCATTATCAAATATAAGATTCAGGGGGAGAAAGACACCTAAGGGAAGGAAATCTTGAATTCATTGCATATCTTTATCATTGGGGACATGTCTATATCCAATAGGAGTACCTAGTACTCATTTTCTACATGTCATCCCAGTCTTGGTACTCTTGTGGTTTGCCGTTTGCTATGTTTAGTAGATATACCTGTGTTATCTAACCTTGTTTACTCAGGTTCATCTCTTCCTAAGCCATCTTAAGACCACAAGGTAAGTATATGCATCTCACCCATGTGCATGATGATCTCTTGCTGATGTACATATTGTTTGCAAGAAGGACTCATGAACATGAAGCTACAATTCCTATATCCACATCATTTGCTCTGATGCATATAGCCAAGATACATGTAACTCATTGCTTGCTCTATCATGATTATGCATTCACATGCTCTTATACTCTGCATTTACATGATTGCATACGTGTAGGGGGAGCCTATGCATGTTACATGTCTTTCCAAAGCTTTACCTACTATTCCTTATATCTTTATCTAAAGCTTTGATGTATGTTGTCATCAATTACCAAAAAAGGGGAGATTGAAAGCATAAGTGCTCCTTGGGTGGTTTTGGTAATTAATGTCAACATATCGCTTGTTGGACTAATGTTTTTATCTAGTATATTTCAGATAAGTTCAACAGATGGAGTGGTGTGGACAAGAGGATGTGGAACCCCTTCAAGATGCTAAGGACAAAGGATTGGCTCAAGCTCAAAAGCTCAAGGCTCTACATTTTCAGTTTAGTGATCCAAGATCACATTGAGTCCTTAGGAAAGCCAATACTATTAAAAGGGGATGAGGTGTTGCTTAATGGCTTGCTTGCTCAAGTGCTTAGTGATATGCTCCAAAGCCCTCAACCACTTTCTCATATCCATATATGTCCCAAACCAAAAGTCAAACTCGGCCCTACCAATTTGATACATCCGGCGCCACCGAGTTCACTTGACATAGCCATTGCCAGAAACCCTAATCAATTCGGTCTCACCGATGGGATCTTGGTCTCACCGAGATGGGCTTGCAAACTCTCTGTTGCCTGTTGCAATTATTTTAGTCCCACCGAGATAAGCAATCAGTCCCATCGAGTTTGCTTGACCAACTCTCTGTTTTGCTTATTACCAAAATCGGTCTCACCGAGATGAGGTTTTACCCTAACCCTAGCACATCGGTCCCACCGAGTTGATCGTATCGGTCCCACCGAAATGCCTAACGGTCACATTATGAACTGAATCGGTCTAACCGAGTTTTCTAATTCGGTCCCACCGAGTTTGGTAAATTGTGTGTAACAGTTAGGTTTTGTGTGGAGGCTATATATACCCCTCCACCCTTCCTTCATTAGTAAGGAGAGCCATCAGAACGTGCCTACACTTCAACATTCATTTTCTGAGAGAGAACCACCTACTCATGTGTTGATACCAAGATATTCCATTCCAACCATATGAATCTTGATCTCTAGCCTTCCCCAAGTTGCTTTCCACTCAAATCATCTTTCCACCAAATCCAAATTAGTGAGAGAGAGTTGAGTGTTGGGGAGACTATCATTTGAAGCACAAGAGCAAGGAGTTCATCATCAACACACCATTTATTACCTTTTGGAGAGTGGTGTCTCCTAGATTGGTTAGGTGTCACTTGGGAGCACAAGAGCAAGGAGTTCATCATCAACACACCATTTATTACCTTTTGGAGAGTGGTGTCTCCTAGATTGGTTAGGTGTCACTTGGGAGCCTCCGTTAAGATTGTGGAGTTGAACTATGGAGTTTGTACGGGCAAGGAGATCGCCTACTTCGTGAAGATCTACCCTAGTGAGGCAAGTCCTTCATGGGCGATGAACATGGTGGGATAGATAAGGTTGCTTGTTCGTGGACCCTTCGTGGGTGGAGACCTTCGTGGAATTGTGCAACTGTTACCCTTCATGGGTTGAAGTCTCCATCAACGTGGATGTACGATAGCACCACCTATCGGAACCATGCCAAAATCTCCGTGTCTCCAATTGCGTTTGCACACTCCAATCCCATCCCTTTACTTTCTTGCAAATTGCAAGCTTTACTTTCCACTGCTCATATACTCTTGCCATGCTTGCTTGAATGTATTGTGAATGTTTAAACTTGTTCTAAAACTCCACCTTAACTTGAAGAAATTAAAAACTGCTACTTTTCTTTGTTAAGAGTCTATTCACCCCCCTCTAGACACCTCTTCTCGATCCTTTCACAAACATTCTGAGCACCACATTGCACAATATAACATACTCCTAATAGAAGATCAGACAGTTAACCAAACCAAGCATGCTTAACAACTTGGAAATATAGCAATTGTATTTGTTTCTCATGTATTTATTACATCCAAATTCGATTTAGATCTCACATGGTATACAATAACCGAATGCACCCACAACAATTGAACATCACATTGCAGAATTGAACCAACCAGTTAACTAAACACCACAACAAATGAACCAAACATTAACTAAGCACCACATTGCACAATATAACATACTCCTAATAGAAGATCAGACAGTTAACCAAACCAAGCATGCTTGACAACTTGGAAAATTGCACCCTGAAGAATTGAACATCACATTTGTAGAATTGAACTAAACAGTTAACTGAACACCACATTGCATGACATATAGAACATATACACTAGAGCAGTAGATTGGATGGTAAAAGAAGATATCACAATTCACTAGAATTTGTTTAGGAAAGGCAGTAGCTAGCAAACTGAACATGGGTCCTTATAATGAGGTAATAAGGCAAGCTACTCCTCATTGTTGGAGATATCGATGATGATTGGCTCCTTGGACATGGAAGAGGGTGAGGCCTCCGCATCATGGGTACCCTCGTCGTAATGGTGAGTTGCCTGAGCCACTCCAGGCATGAACCTACTGGCTCTCGAGATGAGGTAAGCACATGCGCGCTGAGAAAACACCTCGTAGTCTTCGTCAAAGGCACCGATGGTGGCCTCGAGAAAACGCCATGAACTATCGTTTAAAGCAGGCAACCGCATCGTGGCATTAGCGTGTGAGGCGTCGGCGGTGGCCTCCACAGAGAGGTGCTCCTCCAAGATCTAGGGTCGGCACGAATGGCAGCCATCGCGACCTCATCCACGCGTGCGGCCGTGATTTGCTTCTCTGCTGCCAAATGCTCCGTGAGGTCTTGGCTATACTGCGTGCACCATGGCTTAGGGTGGCGCTTATTTGGTGGAGGGGTTGGTGATTTGGGTGGAAGGTGTCACGCTTGCACCGGCGGTCGGGGCATGTGGGATGTGGAAGGAGGAGGATGGGGGTTGGGTGTGGATTACCTGCCTGGATAGGCGAGGCTGAGCAGCGTGAAGGAGGGTCACCGGCGAGGAGGCGGCGCTGCAAGCAAGGAGTGAAGGTTTCAACTTGGAAATGAAGGCGGAAATAGGGGAAATGTGGCTTTTGGAAAGGGTGAGGGGGCGGGGAGGTAGATATTTCCGCGGAAGCGGAAAATTTGGAATCGCTTCCGCGAAAAAACTAGCGCGCAAAGTGTCATCAGACATGGTCCCTTATTCAGAGCGGGATGTGGACTGTAGCCATCGCACCTTATCGCGTAAGCCGTATGTGTACTATACTCCAACGGTGATCCAAGATATTTTGTGCTGCATCTCACACGGTTGGTTATAATAAACTGTGTGGGATCTACTTGATTTTTCGTCTTGATTTGAATTACATAATGGGGTCACAGCGGCAATGGATGGTGTTTGAATTGCTAGACCTTTTATCTGCTATGAACATGCAACTATATGTGTGTCGTAAAAGAACTAGAATTATTCAGGGTTTGTTTGGACATTTTTATGCATTAACTGAGTTTTCAATGCATTTATGTGCACAATTCAAATTTGAACTACATGCACATGCTCCAGTGCATATAAATTGGTTGAAAAATCAAATCTTTGTCCTTGGGTGCGTGCTTAGGTCCCATGCAAGAAATGGGAATGAATGTCAAACATCCTGCCACCGTCACTCGGCCGCAAACATTGAGATACCTGGTTTTTAATTTCTAGTAAATTCAAAAATCGTCTGAAATTCATGAAACTTGGCATGCTATCATGGAGCGGCATCAACATGCCGTGGTAAATTTTCTATCCCATTTGGGGCATGTTTGGGTATATGCTTCTCCCAAACCAGAGCTTCTCACAGCAAGCATGATGGTTTCGGTAGGGAATGTCCCACCTTTGGGGACGAAACGATATCCATTGCCTCTTATTGCTTTCAAAAATTTTCTTGTGTCAACATAGAACAACAAGAGTGTTGTGTCATTTCTTTTATTTTTCGGGGTTCGTTTGGACATTTTTATGCATTAACTGAGTTTTTGATGCATTTATGTGCATAATTCAAATTTGAACTACATGCATATGCTCCAGTGCATATAAATTGGTTGAAAAATCAAATCTTTGCCCTTGGGTGCATGCTTAGGTCCCATGCAAGAAATGGGAATGAATGTCAAACACCCTGCCATCGTCACTTGGCCGCAAACATTGAGATACCTAGTTTTTAAATTCTAGTAAATCCAAAACTTGGCTAAAATTCATGAAACTTGGCATGCTATCATGGAACGACATCAACATGCCGCGGTAAATTTTTTGTCCCATTTGGGGCAGATTTGGGTATATGCTTCTCACAAATCAGAGCTTCTCACAACAAGCATGATGGTTTCGATAGGGAACGTCCCACCTTTGGGGACGAAATGATATCCATTGCCTTTTATTGCTTTCAGAAATTATCTCGTATCAACATGGCAACATGAGTGTTGTGTCAATTTTTGTGATTTTTGGGGTTCGTTTGGACATTTTTATGCATTAATTGAGTTTTCAATGCATTTATGTGCATAATCCAAATTTGAATTACATGCACATGCTCCAGTGCATATAAATTGGTTGAAAAATCAAATCTTTGTCCTTGGGTGCATGCTTAGGTCCAATGCAAGAAATGGGAATGAATTTCAAACACCAGGACATTGTTGATTGCCGACAAAATGTTGAGATACTTTGTTTTTAAATTCTAGTAAATCCAAAACTCGTCTGAAATTCATGAAACTTGGCATGCTATCATGGAATGGCACCCGACATGCTTTGGTATTTTTTGTGTCCATTTTGAGAGAAGGCGCACATGAATAATAGCCAGCAAAGGCATTTTGAAAAAATGGCTGCCACTTTAATATATCAAACATTTGTATAATTCAAACCATGTGCGTTATGTTAACAATTCACGTGACGCCACGTGTCTTGGTTTTAATGGCTCGTGATCACAGACGTTTTAGATAGAACACCAGTATGCAAAGTGATAGCAGGATTTGTGCATCTCTTGAATGCAAACAGTTCTTTTGGATGACCCGTGTGCAACCACTTACAAACAATTTGGTAAGATTTGCATCTGTCATATTGGGTATGTTGCCATTTGTCAAACTGGAAAGATTGACATTTGTTGATCTAGTAACATTGCCATTTCTCAACCTTGTAACACCGTGATTTGTCAAAATATGAAGCTAAAAATCACTAGCAGTATCTAATTTTTGCAACTAAAATTCAGTAATTAAGCATAGATGGAGGCGAGGAGGCGTGTTCAGCCAGGCGTGCAGCGGGCGACGCAGTACTATTCGATTTGACAGCGGGCGGCACAGTTCCCGATATGGGTTTAATGCAGACGAGGGAGAGGGTAGTGGTTCCCGACCCATGGCGGCGATGCGCGCGAGCAGCCAGCGGCTGTGGTAGATGGTCCATGACGCCGGCCTGCAGCATGGCACCGAGGATCGTCTCCAGACGGTGTTGGCGACCGGCTGGTGGATGGCCGCCGTCGATGCCAGCTACGACTCTCAGCACGACCAGATGATCGTTGCCACCACCAACAAGTTCACCATCGTCAAGAAGCTCACGGACGACATCGCCGTACTCCTCCAGCCCGCACGCCCGGGATCCTCATTGCCTACCATCCTAATCGGCCTCCATGGTCGGAACCTCTTTCAAGCACTGGTGGCCCTGTGACTGCCCACCGACACCATGAAGAATTTCCACCTGGAGGTCGCGCTCGCCGCGAGGCGCCTCGCCATGCAAAATTCGTCGACCTACACATCCACGTGTACGAGCGAATTGTGTACATAGGTATCTACAAGGCCAGTGAGAACGCTATGATGTTGGCCTTCTTCAACTGGCTGGAAGCCTTGGATGCCTTTGCTGAGAAGAACCTTGACCTTGCCACAAAAGCCTCCACTCCTTAGCCGCCGGTCAGTGGCCTGGCGCACTGAGTTGAGGAGGAGGGGGTCAAACGTTGATGGATGCATCTTTCTTCTTGCCTCCTGTAACCACCACTGCGATCGCGTCATCATGGCCTTAATTCTTAGTGTGCTATTGCATTCTCGTTCCAGTAAATACTGAAAGTGCAACTATCCCTAGGTGGTTTTGGTAATTCATAACAACATATAGCTCATTGAGCTAATACTATTCCAAGATAATTATTTCAGGAAAGCTCAATGATTGGCATGGCATGGATGTGAAAGTGGAACCCTCAAAATGCTAAGGACAATGGATTGGCTCAAGCTCAAAAGCTCAAGACTCTTCATTTTATATTTTAGTGATCCAAGATCACATTGAGTCCATAGGAAAAGCCAATACTATTAAGGAGGGATGAGGTGTTGCTTAATGAGCCTCTTGCTTCATGTGCTTAGTGATATGCTCCAAAAACCCTCAACTACTTTCCCATATCCACATATGACCTAAACTCTAAGCCAAACTCGGTCCTACCGATTCTTCCTATCCGGCGCCATCGAGTTTCACTTGTCATTAGCCACTGCCAGACCCTAGCAATTCGGTTCTACCGATAAGGATCTCGGTCCCACCAAGATGGGGTTGCAAACTCTCTGTTTCCCTTTCGTAACTTTTCGGTCCCACCAAAAGAGCGAATCGGTCCCACGGAGATTGCAATGTAAACTCAGTGTTTCCCCTTTGTAACTTTTCGGTCTCACCGAGTTCCACTCGGTCTCACCGAAAGAGCAAATCGGTCCCACCGAGTTTGCCTGACCAACTCTCTGGTTAGCTAATTACCAAATTCGGTCTCACCGAGTTTGTGTAATCGGTCTCACCGAGATTACGTTATGCCCAAACCCTAACCGAATCGGTCCTACCGAGTTGCATGTCAGTCCCACCGAAATTCCTAACGGTCACTAGGTTTACTATTTCGGTCAGACCGAGTTTTCTGATTCGGTCCCACCGAGATTGGTAAATTGTGTGTAACGGTTGGATTTTGTGTGGAGGCTATATATACCCCTCCACCTCTTTCTCATTAAGTGAGAGAGCCATCAGAACACACACACCATTCCAACTCATATGTTCTGAGAGAGAACCACCTACTCATGTGTTGAGACCAAGACATTCCATTCCTACCATATGAATCTTGATCTCTAGCCTTCCCAAGTTGCTTTCCACTCAAATCTTCTTTCCACCAAATCCAAATCCTATGAGAGAGAGTTGAGTGTTGGGGAGACTATTATTTGAAGCACAAGAGCAAGGAGTTCATTACCTACACACCATTTGTTACTTCTTGGAGAGTGGTGTCTCCTAGATTGGCTAGGTGTCACTTGGGAGCCTCCGACAAGATTGTGGAGTTGAACCAAGGAGTTTGTAAGGGCAAGGAGATCGGCTACTTCGTGAAGATCTACCGCTAGTGAGGCAAGTCCTTCGTGGGCGATGGCCATGGTGGGATAGACAAGGTTGCTTCTTCGTGGACCCTTTGTGGGTGGTTGCTTCTTCGTGGACCCTTCGTGGGTGGAGCCCTTCGTGGACTGGCGCAACCATTGCCCTTGGGTGGAGCCCTGTGTGGACTCGCGCAACCGTTACCCTTCGTGGGTTGAAGTCTCCATCAACGTGGATGTAGGATAGCACCACCTATCCGAACCACGGGAAAAACATCCATGTCTCCAATAGCGTTTGACTTCTCCAAACCCTTCCCTTTATACTCTTGCAAGTTGCATGCTTTACTTTCCGCTGCCCATAAACTCTTTGCATGCTTGCTTGAATTGTGTGATGATTGCTTGACTTGTCCTAAAATAGCTAAAATCTGCCAAGAACTAAAATTGGGAAAAGGTTAAGTTTTTAATTGGTCAAGTAGTCTAATCACCCCCCTCTAGACATACTTCGATCCTACAAGTGGTATCAGAGCCTTGGTCTCCATTTGCTTGATCTCCATAGCTTTTGGTGGTCATAGCCTTGGTTTCACAACCTAGGAGAGTATGGCGTCTAGCGAGGGAAATTATCACCGAAGAGGTCCTTACTTTGATGGTACTAATTTTGCTAGTTGGAAGCATAAAATGAAAATGCATATTCTTGGACATAACCCCACTGTTTGGGCTATTGTGTGTGTTGGTTTGCAAGGTGACTTCTTTGATGAGAGAGAACCAAACCGTGAAGCTACCGCGGATGAGTTGAAGATGTTGCAATACAATGCTCAAGCTTGTGATATTCTCTTCAACGGATTATGCCCAGAAGAATTCAACAAAATCAGCCGCCTTGAGAATGCAAAGGAAATTTGGGACACTTTGATTGATATGCACGAAGGTACCGACTCCGTCAAGGAAACCAAGTTGGATGTGCTTCAAAGCCAACTTGACAAGTTCAAGATGAAGGATGGTGAAGGTGTCGCTGAAATGTACTCTAGGCTTGCTCTCATCACAAATGAGATTGCCGGCTTAGGAAGTGAAGAGATGACCGATAGATTCATCATCAAGAAGATCCTAAGAGCCTTGGATGGAAAATATGATACCATGTGCACATTGATCCAAATGATGCCAAATTACAAAGATCTCAAGCCAACGGAAGTGATTGGAAGAATTGTTGCTCATGAGATGTCACTTAAGGATAAAGAGGAACTTCACAACAAGTCAAGTGGTGCCTATAAAGCCTCATGTGAAGCCCCTACATCATCAAGTGAGAAACAAGACTTTAATGAAGAATTGAGCTTAATGGTGAAGAACTTCAACAAGTTCTACAAGAGTAGAAGCAAAGATAGAAGCTCCAAGTCAAGGTCCTACAATGACAAAAGATCTTCTAGTCGAGAGAGAAACTGTTACAATTGTGGAAGACCCAGACACTATTCCAATGAGTGTACGGCTCCCTACAAGAAAACAGAAGATTCTCCAAAAAGAAGAAGCAAAGGATCACCACCAAGAGAGAGAAGGAGTAGAGTTGATCGTTATGAACGAAGATACTCACGGAGAAGCAAGGATTCAGAAAGGAAGGAAAAATAATCAAGGAGCTACACAAGACGAAGACATCAAGCTCATGTTGGTGAATGGGTATCCGGCTCCGACTCCGACAGCCACTCCGAGAGAAGTTATCACTCCGACTCCGAAGATACTCAAGATGAAGGTGTTGCCGGTCTAGCACTTGTGTCAACCAACTCCTACGACATATTTGACTCACCAAATGAAGGAATTGGAAGATGCTTCATGGCCAAAGGTCCTAAGGTAACACACCCCGAGTATGTTGATTTCGATAGTGATGAAGATGACTTGTTAGGTGATGATTTGCTTGGTGACAACTCTAGTGATGAATACTATGATGAAAGACCAATTAATCATGCTAATCAAGATAAAACGAATGACAATGATAAGGAGAAGATTGAGGCTCTAACTAAAGAACTAAAAACTCTTAAGTTAGCTCATGACACTATCTTCGAAGATCATCGAGAACTTTTAAGAGCTCATGAGAAGCTACGCTTTGAAAAACTCAATCTTGAGCAAGAGCATGAGTTCTTAAAGGCAATCAATGATGATCTCCGCAAGAAAAGTTCTTCTTACATTGCCAAGCATTTACTCTTATCCACTTACATGCCTCAAGTCAAATCTAACAAGAAAGATTCTTCCGCTAGTAGTAACAATGATCATGCTAAATCCAATATCGTTGCTTCTAGTAGTTCTCTTGATTCCACTAATGATTCTCTTAGCCAAGTTACACTTGAGCACGAAAATAGCTTATTGAAGGGAATTATAGAGAAATGAGTGTACAAAAGCCTTGCAGGGAGTAAGCAATTCGAGGAAATTGTGCGCAAGCAAGGAATGCACCGGAAGAATCAAGGTATTGGTTTTGAACGAAAGTTCAATGCCAATGGAGTTGAATGGGAAGAAGATCAATACCCCAAGACAAAGTTTGTCCCTCAACAAGAGAAGTTTTTCAAGGGGACACAAGCTCAAGATGATCTTCCACCACAAGACTACGAGCAAAAAGGCAAGAACAAGCTTCAAGAGGAAATTGATGCATTTGAAGAAGCTCCTAAGACCTTAGTCAAGTGGATTCCCAAGACTACTTCAAGCTCCACTTCATCAAGTACGACTACAACTCCAAGGATTCCCATCAAGATGATGTGGATCCAAAAGAAGAAGAACTAGAAAGTTCTTGAGGGTGACTCCGCCAACATACTTCACTCTTATCATTTTGGCAAGAACAAGTGCAATCAACTTCCACATCTTGCACTAGTTCAAGGAGTCACAAACCCTCTTGTTGGTAAGACAAGGGACAAGGTAACCTAAAAGTTTTCATGGACATCATCTTTTGTGTACATCACTCTATGTCTATGGATATCCTTGTTTGTTCCTTGTGGGACTAACCCATGTAGGTATTGAAAGTGCAATTCACTCAAATGGATAGCTCCAAGAGATCTACATCAACATTGAGCATCCACATCTTCAATGTCTACATGAAGTCATCATCGACAAAACCCAAGGTTAGTTCATCCCTCTTAGGGGGGATATCACATCTAGGGGGAGCTTTACTCTAAGACTGAGCTAAAGCAACTCTAAAGATGTGAACAAAACAATGCTTTATGTAAAAGTGGTAACCCCACTTGAGCTTAAACGATGAGTATGACCTATGATCAAGTGTTCTCACTTGACTCCTAAGTCAACATACTCATATATAGATGACCCAGTCATCGCAAATTGCTTGATAGATGCTAGAATTGGTTGTGCATGCTTTGCCACATATTCCATTTGCTATCTTATTGTGTGAGCATGCTGATTGCATATTTTACTCATCCGAGGACATCCACTTGTTGCTTTGATTGTTCGGCTTTATCTTCTTTTGCCAAGTGGATGGACAAGAATGCCTAAGAACCTCCTCTAGCTATCTATACTTTTCTCGTCTCAAACTCTATTCATGCTGCATCACAAAATTTGATCAAGTCAGATTCGAACCACTCTGTGTGAGGAGCGCTCGGAGTCCCCGATTCGTCATAGACTTAAACTTCCAAAACCTCTTTATGATTCTCGGTCTGACCGATACTCCACTTTCGGTCCTACCGAGATCATTAAGTTGATCTAAGTTTTCAATCTCGGTGCAACCGATTTGAACCTTTCGGTCTCACCGAGTTTCAGTAACTGCACACAGTTATGAATCTCGGTGCCACCGAGTTGTTCAACTCGGTCACACCGACAGGGTCGGGCTATATATATAGTCACGGGCAAAATTTGGAAATTTCTCCGAACCCCTTCGCCCGCGCGATAGCCTGCTCTGCCCTTGAGGTCTCCGGATCGTCTTCTCGCCGCCAGCAGCCTCCAGTCGCTGGTCTCCGTCGCCGTCAACGGGATTTCTGCCCAACCGTTGCCGCCGTAGCAAGTCCACGCTGAACTAGGGTATGGACTTGATCTTTGTGCTATTCCTCAATCTGATTCCTAGCACATTGTGATCATATTGTTTCTGGCCACGTTTGATAAACTTCTATCCAGTCAAAACGCTCATAGATTAGGTTTGATTCAAAAATTCTAGGTTTAGGTTTCCGCCGAAACCATCTCGGACCCACCGAGTTGAAAAACTCGGTCCCACCGATTTGGCTTATGCCATTGCACAAGTAAAACTCGGTCTGACCGAGAATTACCATCGGTGTGACCGATTTTTGAACTCAGTGAAACCCTAGCAGTCTCGGTGCCATCGAACTGTGACTCGGTCCTACCGAGTTCACTAGTTTAGGTTCCAAAACTGCTTCGGTATCACCGAGTTTGAAAATCGGTAGATCCGAGATGATTTCAGTGGGAAACTAAAACTAAGTTTTTGGATCATTTTTTTTGCAAAAATCTTTGCATTTTGTGATGCTCATCCACTCTATCTCTTCTATAATCTATTCACAGGGTCAGCAGTCAGTTTGCAACATGTCAGACCAGAGTGACAGCCAAAACTTGTCAGAGCAACAAGTGTAGTTGAGTGAGGGCACTAGCCCCTCAAGTTCCTCAGATGAAGGCAGCAGGAGCACTCCTAGCAATTTGCCAAAAGCTGCCAGGAGACAAAGGAAGAAGAAAACCTCAGATTCTGAAGATGAGGACTATATGGTAGAGGAAGAGGCCACCTCCAAGAGAGTTGAGCCAGCTCAAGGCTCAAAGCCAGGCTTGAAAATCAAGAGGCCAGCAGGCAGGCAACCCATGTCAAAGGCTAGAGCCTCAACTGAGAAGCCTGCTCCCATTGAGCCCGTTGCAGCTGAGGGCAAGAAGAGGAAAGAAAGAGTGAAGAAGACTGTAGCCAGAGTGCTTGGGAAAGCCTCCATCATGGTAGAAGAGGAGGAGGAAGAAGAGGCAGCTGCACCAGCGCCCAAGGCAGCCAAACTTATGGGAGATGCCATAAGGTCAGGGGGAGCTGCATCCAAGCCCAAGGAAGCACCTAAGGCTGCATCTAAGCCTAAGAGTGCACCAAAGAGGAACACACGGAGCATTCCTGCAGCTGAGAAGAACAAGGCCCCAGTGCCTGAGACTGTTGCTGAGGATGAGGAAGAGAGTGTCCTTCGGAAGCTCAAGCCGAAGATCCCAGACCGCAACGATGCTCATCCTGTGGCTGAGGATATGAAGCTGAGGAGATACTCAGGGCTCAGGAAGTGGAGAGAAGCAGATCCATATGCTTCTAGGAGAAGGACGACAGTGGACTACAGATTTCATACCAAGGAGCAGCAAGATTTCTATGAGACAGTGCTACTTGACAAGAAGCCAATCGTATGTGACATGAGATGGGTCGACTGGACCTATATCAAGGACAATGAAGAGTACTATGCAGGAGTTTAGGACAGCTTCAAGGCGTGTGGAGTAGAGGACTTTGTTGGGCAGAAGCTCACAAAGTGGAATGAGGAATTGATCATGCAATTCTACTCCACAGCACACTTTTATTCGGATGGCAGGATCACATGGATGTCAGAAGGTACAAGGTACAACTCTACTGTTGAGGAATGGGCGAAGCTAATCAATGCCCCAGAGGAGCAAGCAGATGACTTGGACATTTATGCCAAGAAAAAGATGGACCACAACTCCATGTCCAACATGTACAAGGAGATTCCGAATGAAGCACTTGACACGTTCAAGTTTGGCTCAGTGCATTATCTGCTCTCAGGATTGCCTACGATCAACTGGATCCTTAGGCACACCCTTCTGCCCAAGTCTGGAGATCACAAGATGATCAGAGGTCACGCGATCAATTTGCTTCATGTTTTTGACGTGCCTCAAAAATTCAAAGTTATGAGCCTCATAGTGGAAACGATCAAAAGGACTGCGACAGATCAGAAGAGGAGCTGTGGATATGCCCCTCAGATTCAGGAGCTCATCAACTCCAAGATGGGCACGAGCGTATATTTGTTGGATAAGGAACACCTGCCCATCCGTCCAGATTTCGAGAACAATGAAGTTGTGATGACAGAGAATGAACCATCATCTGCCCATGCACAAGCTCAAAAGGAGAAGGCGAAGAAGGAGAAAGCTGCCAGGATGCCTACTCAAGTGGAGGCATCTGATTACTTCCTGAAAACCAAACAAGAGCAGCTCAGTTACTTGATTGCGTCCACCCTGCGGATTGAGCAGAGTATAGCCACCCTGACTCAGAACCAGGCGAGCTTAGAGAGGATCATGGAACAAAGATTCTATGACTTGGACATCAAGGTGACAGAGATACAGACTGCCGTGGAGCAGCTCCAGGACGACATGAATGAGAGGAGAGGCAGGACCACGACTCATGCTTTTGCGAGGGTGCCACGAGGTCCGAGGTCGTCTGCACTGCCAGTTGCTGACACCAGAGCTACAACGTCTGCACCAGCCACAACCTCCGTTCCACCAGCTCCAGCATCCACTTCAGCCTCGACTCCGACCATGTCTACCGAAGGCTTTGTCCTTGGAGTGCTCCGGACTCCACCACCACCTGAAGATCAAGCCTGAGCGTCGATCTAGTGCTATGCATTTTCTAGGAACTTTTTGGTAACTTGTTGCCAAAGGGGGAGAAGATGAATAGATCATAGGCTTCAAGAGAGAGAGTGTTGCTTTTCTCTCTTGCTTTATATGTGTTTGATCATAAGCTACACTTAATGTTCGCTTAATGCTTGCTTAAATATTACCATTCTATCTATCGTTTGTGATCATTCACTATTCTTGGTGATGAGTGCATGCATTTCAATCTCATCATTTTGAGCGCTCCACCAAGATGTATGTGACATGGAAGAGTAACCCATGACTCTAACTCTTTGTGCATTTGCAGTCCAAAGCAAATTTTAAACATGCACAAATTTAGGGGGAGCTCTTACTTATCACATACTTCTCAAAGCGACAATATATTTCATGCTTATTATCTTTTGTCGAAGCTTTGATCTATATGTTGTCATCAATTACCAAAAAGGGGGAGATTGAAAGTGCAACTATCCCTAGGTGGTTTTGGTAATTCATAACAACATATAGCTCATTGAGCTAATACTATTCCAAGATAATTATTTCAGGAAAGCTCAATGATTGGCATGGCATGGATGTGAAAGTGGAACCCTCAAAATGCTAAGGACAATGGATTGGCTCAAGCTCAAAAGCTCAAGACTCTTCATTTTATATTTTAGTGATCCAAGATCACATTGAGTCCATAGGAAAAGCCAATACTATTAAGGAGGGATGAGGTGTTGCTTAATGAGCCTCTTGCTTCATGTGCTTAGTGATATGCTCCAAAAACCCTCAACTACTTTCCCATATCCACATATGACCTAAACTCTAAGCCAAACTCGGTCCTACCGATTCTTCCTATCCAGCGCCACCGAGTTTCACTTGTCATTAGCCACTGCCAAACCCTAGCAATTCAGTTCTACCGATAAGGATCTCGGTCCCACCGAGATGGGGTTGCAAACTCTTTGTTTCCCTTTCGTAACTTTTCGGTCCCACCGAAAGAGCGAATCGGTCCCACCGAGATTGCAATGTAAACTCAGTGTTTCCCCTTTGTAACTTTTCGGTCTCACCGAGTTCCACTCGGTCTCACTGAAAGAGCAAATCAGTCCCACCGAGTTTGCTTGACCAACTCTCTGGTTAGCTAATTACCAAATTCGGTCTCACCGAGTTTGTGTAATCGGTCTCACCGAGATTACGTTATGCCCAAACCCTAACCGAATCGGTCCTACCGAGTTGCATGTCAGTCCCACCGAAATTCCTAACGGTCACTAGGTTTACTATTTCGGTCAGACCGAGTTTTCTGATTCGGTCCCACCGAGATTGGTAAATTGTGTGTAATGGTTGGATTTTGTGTGGAGGCTATATATACCCCTCCACCTCTTTCTCATTAAGTGAGAGAGCCATCAGAACACACACACCATTCCAACTCATATGTTCTGAGAGAGAACCACCTACTCATGTGTTGAGACCAAGACATTCCATTCCTACCATATGAATCTTGATCTCTAGCCTTCCCAAGTTGCTTTCCACTCAAATCTTCTTTCCACCAAATCCAAATCCTATGAGAGAGAGTTGAGTGTTGGGGAGACTATCATTTGAAGCACAAGAGCAAGGAGTTCATTACCTACACACCATTTGTTACTTCTTGGAGAGTGGTGTCTCCTAGATTGGCTAGGTGTCACTTGGGAGCCTCTAACAAGATTGTGGAGTTGAACCAAGGAGTTTGTAAGGGCAAGGAGATCGCCTACTTCGTGAAGATCTACTGCTAGTGAGGCAAGTCCTTTGTGGGCGATGGCCATGGTGGGATAGACAAGGTTGCTTCTTCGTGGACCCTCTGTGGGTGGTTGCTTCTTCGTGGACCCTTCGTGGGTGGAGCCCTTCGTGGACTCGCGCAACCGTTGCCCTTGGGTGGAGCCCTGTGTGGACTCGCGCAACCGTTACCCTTCGTGGGTTGAAGTCTCCATCAACGTGGATGTAGGATAGCACCACCTATCCGAACCACGGGAAAAACATCCGTGTCTCCAATAGCGTTTGACTTCTCCAAACCCTTCCCTTTATACTCTTGCAAGTTGCATGCTTTACTTTCCGCTGCCCATGAACTCTTTGCATGCTTGCTTGAATTGTGTGATGATTGCTTGACTTGTCCTAAAATAGCTAAAATCTGCCAAGAACTAAAATTGGGAAAAGGTTAAGTTTTTAATTGGTCAAGTAGTCTAATCACCCCCCTCTAGACATACTTCGATCCTACAAATACATACATGTGTGATCCCTTTACTTAATTATATGCATCACTGTAACTAGTACTCCATCCATCAATTTATAAGTTGTGCAGCCAGTGTTTGGGGCCGGCACATGATCACGCACGTTTGTGTGCATGCGGTTGCGCCGGGCGTTTGGCTGCACCCGCTGCACCCACCAGTGCCCGTGCGTTTGTTTGCACCCACCGCGCCCGTGCCCGTGCGCGCGCCCCCCTCAGCGGAATGGGACGCTGCCCTCGACTGCTACCTCTCAGAACATTTTGTGCTGCCTTGAAGACTTCAACAACGGCGTCCCAGAGGATGACAACACAACGACGGCGCGGCACGCCGCCTCCGCCGTCGCTGGAAATAGTTTTTTTGGGGTTTAATACTGTATCTCGAATTCTCGATCATATGAATATAAATTTGCAGTGTGACTGAATGAAAGATATGGTTTGAATGAACTTGCGTTTTCTCTCTCTTAATGTACAGACTTATCCAGCGATTTTCTTTTGAAAATAATGTCAATGGTTTTTAAATATAAAACACTCATCACGAACGTTTTAGTTAGAACACCCGTATGCAAACCGATAGCTTTCCCAGGAAGCCAAGGGAAAATGTGCTGAGCAGGATTTGTGCAGCTCCTGATCGCAAACGTTTTAGATAGAACACACGTATGCAAAGTGAGAGCTATGGTCTTCCCCCTTAAGTCATGGGAAAATTCGCAGTGCAGGATTTGTGCATCCCTTCAACGCAAATGGTTGTTTTGGATGACCCGTGTGCAACCACATAGAAACAATTGGGTAAGATTTGCATCTGTCACATTGGTTATGTTGCCATTTGTCAAACTGGAAAGATTAGCATTTGTTTATCTAGGAACATTGCCATTTGTCAACCTTGTAACACTGCGATTTGTCAAAATATGTAGCTAAAAATCACTAGCACTATCTAATTTTTGCAACTAAAATCACTAGCACTGTTCACATGGACACCACTAGCAGGCGTGAGTTGATGGACACGTATGCAAATGTACCACTGATTACATACAACAAGTCATCAACCCACAACGACAACGAGGATGCATGTTGGATTATAGATCATTTCGAACAAAACATTCTAGTAAAGTAAAGTTTTTCTCACACAACAAATAAGAAAGCGATGACTGAACTTCATCTCAACCACTCATAGGCGTTGGAAACGCTTGCTTTGAACCAGAAGTGATTCTCTGGGAAGGGCCAGCTATTGACAAACTCGAGACCAATGCAGGACTGATCATCCAGGCTGAAGCGGCCTATTACAATACCCATATTGTGATAGCCACAGTAGGGAAGCATAGCAATGTCCGAGGTATAGACACACACGCTTCTCATAAATGGTAGTAACGTTGTGTCAATAGCAGCTGGATCGCCTTTCACCATCATTGGATAGTTTTGTCCAAGGAAGAGCGAGTTTTCTCCAAGACTATCAATACTGAACCAGGGAGAAGGTGTTGGCGCTAGCACACTAGTATCCATCCCGAATACTCTGCAATGGATGTTGGAATAGGTTCAGAGAGTGCGACCATGCGAGACAACACCTGCTTCCTTAGTAACATCAATAGTGCCCTGTATACAAAAAAGAAGAGGTGATCCATCGGAATAAGTTTCCAGGCGCCACTGAGTATATGGGTACTGCTCGTCCTCATGCTCGTGATCATCACCATCGTCATCTCCCGCTTGGTTATAATTTTTTTCAAGTATAGGTGGTGGAATGTTCACTAGACCTTGGAAACACAAGAAGGTTAATTAGTAAAGGGAAACTAGCTAGCTAACCCGCATGCATGTGGATGAAACAATTATAATTACGCTGGAAGAAAAACATACCGAAACCATAAGGATTCCATGCAAAAACAGTGCCACGAGTGGTGGCAGCAAATACAAGACCCTCGTATTGAATTGCATCACAATACTCATCCCTGTACAAAAATTGATTTTTGAGCAATATCCATCGAGTTGTGGAAGCAAGGACGACAACAAGCTTGTCGAAGATAGCAACAACTTCATAGTTCATGTAATCCGAAGAGCGGTTGGGAACTTGACAAATTGCTATCTTTCATAGACGACAATCACCATGATCGTATTTGAATGTACATAGAATACCGGTGTGCTCAACTTCCGGGCAGTCTGAGATTTTTGGAAGTGGAACCCGGTGACGAGTGTACACATTCACAAGTTCTCACTTGCAGTTGTACCCAGTATAAACAACCCAGTCTCCATTTGCACCTTCCCAAGCCTTAGGTTCAAGCGATGGCATCTTGACATCACACGTATCATTATCAAGTGGCATCAACTGGCAAAAGGTGAGGCTTCCTTCATCCCCGCGCCAGTGATCAGGGTCACGTCGAAGAAGATAGGGGAGATCAAACCGCTCCTGGACCCTTGGGTTGCTTGTAATGATGTTATTAGTTGAGTCGAGACTGGTCTTGAACGAACCTGCCATGCTAGCCAAGGTGATTATGTCACATCGATCAATGATCTCCTCCACCACGCCATCTTTCAGATCGGGGCAAGAATAACGGGGTCATTTCCAGCATGTTCCCTCCATGGAGAAGACGATCTAAAAATGGCAGAAAGGAAAGGGTGAAGGCAAATGGAGGGAGGAAGAGCGTGTGGTAGGAGTTCCAAATCGAGAGGGAAAGGTGAAGAGGCGGTGGACGGTTGCCATGGTACAAGAAGAGGCCATGGGGAGCAAACGGTTGCCACAAAGGTTACACACTGACGATAAGGCCGAGTGAACCGCATGCCGTATATCACACACACCTTGATCTGGCTGACCATTTCTTTTGTGTTGCCTAATCACAAACAGTTCATCTGAGTGAACCGTATGTTGTATATCGCACACGCCTTTAGCTGGCTGCCCGTTTCTTTTGTGTTGCCTCATCGCAAACATTTAATTGAACTGAACCGTATGCCCTGCATCGCACATGCAACTAAAATCTAAACCGTGTTTGATGCATCCGTCATCGCAAACATTTTGCACCTTTTTTGATGGTTTTTTACACCACCGTTTGCGAATATTGCATCACACACAGTTTCGTCGAAGGGTCTCTGATCGTAGTGTCGCATTAGTAGCATCCTGCAGTAGTGATAGCAAAGTCATAGCAACATCAATCTCAAAACATAGTGGATACTAGGGATCAAGCCCTAACAAAACTAACTCAATTACACGATGAATCTCATCCAACCTACCACTGACCAATGAGCATACAAAGGAATTGCTCATTCCCGGCGGTGAGCATCATGAATTTGGTGATGGTGGATGGTTGATGATGGCGAAGACGGAAGATCCCCCTCTCCGGGGCCCCGAACGGGCCCCAGATTTGGCCTCCCGATGAAGAACAGGAGGTGGCGGCGGCTCTGTATCGTAAAACATGATGAAACTTCCTCTCCTATTTTTCTCCAAAAATAGGAATTTAAAGAGTTGGAGTTAGGGTTAGTGGAGCCTCATGGGGCCCACTACCCACCAGGGCGCGCCATGCCTAGTGGGCAGCTACCCCCCTCCAGTGGGTCTTGGTTCTAGTATTTTTTATTTATTCCCAAATAATTCTCCAAAAAGTTTCATCAATTCTGAGAACTTTTATTTCTGCATTAAAACAAGACCACGGTGGTTCTGCTTGAAATAACGTCAGTCCGGGTTAGTTTCATTCAAATCATGGAAATTAGAGTCCAAAACAAGAGCAAAAGCGTTAGGAAAAGTATATACGATGGAGATGTATCACCCCACCTCCAGCCGCTCCGCTGCCGGCAGAAGGCCACATGGGGAACACGATGCTCGAGTTTGTCATGGAGCTACGTGACCCACCGTGAAGCCGGCTATGGCTCCCTCGTCCCTTCGCCAGGATCATGGAGGCCGACTAGCCGCTCGGGTTGTGGCTGACGATGCCGTGTATCTAGGGTAGGGCAATAGACCTGATCTAAGCATCCCTCCCAAGGACACTGCCCTACATTCAAAGACAATCAAAGGACAACAAGTTCAAACCGACTGGAATCACCAGAGTGCATGCCGACCAACATCTCCACTCGGATATTCCAATTCCATTCAACCAACATACCATCACTCGACTGTACAAGAAACCACTCAGAGTATAGAAGGCCTAAAGTCACTCTGGGCAGCAATAGTCAGGCATTCACTCCATAGTATTAATGATTGGTTATATGACTTTATGGCTGGCATTACCAGTAACGCCCTGTCTTAACGTACATTGAACCCTGTGTAACATGGGATGGCGGGGGTCCTGGCGCACTCTATATAAGCCGCCCCCTCCTATGGCACAAGGGTTCACACCCCCTGTAACTTCACGCATAATCCAAACGATCGAGCCTACGGGCACCGAGACATAGGGTTGTTACTTCCACTGCGAAGGGCCTGACCTCATACATATTGCGTGCACAATCTCACCGTAGTTAGGATCTTGCCTCTACATTCCTACCCCCTACTTTACTGTCAGACTTAGAACCACGATAGTTGGCGCCCACCGTGGGGCAGGTGTCTTAGAGACTTTCCGATGAGGTTGCGATTTCTCTGAGTCCTTTCATCATGGTTTCCAGCGGAGGTTTGGCTGAGGGCCGTGAGATCCGTCTTGGTGCACCCGTCTTCATCGCCGATGACTCCGCTTGGCTTCAGGAAGCTCCTCTCGATGTCGAGGTGCTCCCCATCCGCGGGGCGACGCACTTTTGCGTGTGCGTTCGCGACGTCCTTCTGCGGCAGCCATCGACTCAGTATCGGTCGGCCCCCGCGGCATCTTTGCTCCCTGCTATTCGCCATCACAAGGGATCCAGTCGGTCACGGCTACAACGGTGGGTGAAGCACGCGGTGTCGCGTCAGTCGGCCACCCCTCAAGTCATGGCAATCGAGCCCGACGAATCTCTCGACGGCCTGTTCGATTGGCTCCGTTGAGACCCTGCTCGAGTGCGATAGTAGCGACCCCACGGCGGAGGTCCTGATGGTTGACACGCCTTGCAGTCCGCCTGGCATGCATCGCAACGGTGGCGGCGATCCGTCGCGCATTCATGAAGAGTACCACCCCGAAACTCTCTCTTCTCAGAAGAGGGAGGAACTTCACCGCCGCAATGTCGAGGCCCTCCACACGCCCGTTGTCGGTGAGTCCTCTAAGACTTGATCCTTGGAGGCGGCGCGATTGGCCACTTTGGCTGAGCGCACCCGACTGGAGAACCTTCAGTGTGCACTCGACGACCGTGCTCGCTGACAGATCCCCGAGTCCAGTCAACGGCAGCGGTAGCTATTTCCACCTGAACCACATGTATACTACACTTCAATTCAGAATCTTACCGCTGCGGCCTGTATAGCATAATCTATTCATCCGTCCCAGTCAGAAGCTGGTAGAGGTTTGATGCAGATCAGAGCGCCGCTCCGAGCAGCAGGAGAGCAGAATACTGCAGTGTCTCAGTCGCGTAACAAAACCCATAGCAGATCTGTAGTTGCTGACACCGTTCAGTCGGCTCACAGCCCAAGATAGCCTCCGTGACGCGAAGGACGAGGGCATCGCCAAGGGTAGTACTTGGGTCGGAACCATGAGCAGCACGATCATCGGCTCGACCATGATGACCGCCGTCGAGTGCCTACGCCCCCTCCAAGGGGCGAATCATACGTGCCCCGGCATTATGACGATAGGTGGCCGTATAACAAAGAGCGGAGGAGGCCAGTCGACCCAAGAGAACCAGGATTTGATGCAAGGTCCATTTTGGTACAAGGTTTGGTGGACAGGAATCAAGCACATAGAGAAGGGCAAGACAGAGATCGCCCAACTGGAAGCAGAGTGCATGTTTCTGGTCCCGAATGTTTTAGCAGAGCCATCAGCGCTGCAGAGATCCCTCCCAACTTCAGGTTGGTGATTGGGGTCAGTAAGTTCACTGGTGAATCAAAGCCTGACACATGGATTGAGGACTACCGAGTGGCTGTGCAGATCGATGGAGGAAATGATGAAGTGGCCATGAAGCATCTTCCCCTGATGCTTGAAGGGTCGGCTAGAGTTTGGTTGAATTAGTTGACCCTGGGCAGTATTTTCAGCTGGGAGGAGTTGGCTCGAGTGTTCGTCAGAACGTTCAAGCGCATGTGTAAACGGACAGCAGGATTGGCAGAATTGCAACACTGTGTGCAAAAGCCGAATGAAACTTTGAGGGATTACATCCAGAGGTGGTCCACTTTGCATCACACAGTGGAGAATGTGTCTCAGCACCAAGCAGTTTGTGCCTTCAAGGAGGGCATTCGGTACCTGGAGCTCAACCTGAAATTCGGTCGGACAGGAGATATGTCTTTGACCCGAATGATGGAGATAGCCACTCGGTACGCAAACGGTGAAGAAGAAGACCGGCTCTGCAGCGGCAAGAGCAAACCAATCGGCCAGGACACTGGAGGAGGTAATTCCAATCGGAAGCAAAAGCGCAAAGCCGAACCTGTGGGCCCTGGAGAGGTTGAAGTCACAACCCAAGGAAAAGCTAAAGGGCCCTGGACCCCCAAGAAGGTGAAGGATTCAGCCGGGAACAACGTGTTGGATTTTCGATGTCACATTCACATTAAGAAAGACGAAGAGGGTAATCTATTCTATCCCAAGCATACCACTCGACAGTGCCGAGTCCTTATACAACAGTTCCGAGAAAAGCAACCCAGTGAAAAAGAGAAGGAATCTGATAAGGATGAGGATAAAGAAGAGGTTGATGAAGGATTTCCCAATGTCAATTCAACTTTGGTGATTTTTGCTGACGTCGAAAGCAAAAGTCAACTGAAAGTCATCAACAGGGAAGTAAACATGGTCGCTCCAGCGACAATGACGTATCTGAAATGGTCAAAGACTCCTATCACATTTAACCAGTCAGACCACCCGCCGCACGTTGCCACCCCTGGGAGGCAAGCGTTGGTGGTCGATCCGGTCATTGGGGGCACCCGATTGACCAAAGTCTTGATGGATGGTGGTAGCGGATTGAACATTTTGTATGCTGAGACCCTCCAAGGGATGGGCATCCCGATGTCCAAACTCAACGAGAGCAACATGTAGTTCCATGGAGTTATACCTGGAAAGAAAGCCGATTCACTCGGACAGATCACTCTTGATGTGGCTTTCAGTGATTCAAAGAATTACCATAAGGAAAATTTGACATTTGAAGTCATGGATTTTCACAATGCCTATCATGCTATCCTGGGTAGAACTATGTATGCCTGTTTCATGGCTCGACCGTGTTATGTGTATCTCAAACTCAAGATGCCTGGCCCTAGGGGCGTGATCATAGTCACTGGTAATCAGTAGCGAGTAGAAGAGTGCTTCCAGAAGGGCTCGACGATTGCCGATGAATAGATGGAAATAGTAGAAATGGAAGAATACAAGAAGACAGTAGATCCGAGTGATTTGTTGAGAGCTAAGAAGCCTGCTTCAGAGTCTGCATTTAAGCCGGCTGGTGAAACAAAGTCAGTTCATATTCACCCAACGTATCCCCATGCTGCTCCGACTTATATATCAACAACACTCGACATCAAATAGGAAGAAGCACTCATCCAGTTCCTTTGTGAGAACTGGGACATCTTTGCATGGAAACCTTCGAACATGCCAGGTGTACCTAGAGAACTGGCTGAGCACCATTTGCGAGTCGACCCAAAAGAAAGACCTGTCAAAGAACACCTCCGACGGTCCGCTGTGGAGAAAAGAAAGGCAATTGGCGAGGAAGTGGCTCGGATTTTGGCAGCTGAGTTCATCCGAGAGATTTACCACTCCAAGTGGCTCGCCAATGTCATCATGGTTCCCGAGAAGGATGATTCACTCCATATGTGTATTGACTTCAAGCATATTAATCGGGCCTGCCCAAAAGATCACTTCTCTCTCCCTCGCATCGATCAAATAGTCGACTGGACTACGGGATGTGAGCGATTGTCCTTTCTAGATGCATACTCCGGTTATCATCAGATCCGACTGTATGGACCCGATGAAATAAAAACAACTTTCATGACCCCATTCGGGTGCTTTTACTATGTTACCATGCCCTTTGGTCTCAAGAATGCTGGCGCCACATTCATGCGTATGATACAGAAGTGCCTGCTCACTCAAATCAGTTGGAATGTAGAAGCATACATGGATGACATCGTGGTTAAGTCACGAAAAGGTTCCGACCCGCTGACTAACCTTGCTGAAACCTTTGCCAATCTGAGAAGATATGATATCAAGCTTAACCCGTCGAAATGTACATTTGGAGTTCCAGGTGGAAAGTTACTCGGTTTTCTCGTTTTCGAACGAGGTATCGATGCAAACCCAGAGAAAGTTGGTGCAATACTCCGAATGAAGCACCATGTGCGCATACACAACATTCAGAAGCTTACTGGCTGTTTGGCCGCTTTGAGTCGGTTCATCTCCCGTCTCAGTGAAAAGGCATTACCTCTTTATCGATTGATGAAGAAATCTGATAAGTTCGAGTGGACTCCTGAAGCTGACGCATCGTTTGCAGAGCTCAAAACCCTGCTTTCCACCCATCCGGTGCTTTCTGCTCCAATCAGCAAAGAGCCTTTACTGCTTTATATTCCAGCCACTAGACAAGTTGTCAGTATAGTACTCACGGTCGAGCGGGAAGAAGAAGGTAAAGCCTATAAGGTTCAGCGCCCAGTGTATTATATTTCTGAAGTCTTAACTCCATCCAAGCAGAGATATCCGCATTATCAGAAGCTTGTCTATGGAATTTACTTGACTTCAAAGAATGTGGCACATTATTTCTCAGATCACTCCATCACAGTCGTCAGCGATGCTCCATTGTTAGAAATTCTGAACAACAGAGATGCAACTGGTCGAGTGGCAAAGTGGGCGATTGAACTCCTTCCGTTGGATATCAAGTTTGAGGCAAAGAAAGCAATCAAGTCCCAAGCAATAGCAGATTTCCTCGTCAACCAACCTATAATACGTATTTTCGAGGTTCCTATGCTATGGTATCCAGGTTCCCGTCAGGGAAGGGATAGGGTGCCGTGTCGAGTGGATTGAATAGCAGCAACCGACTCAAGTTCAGTCGGAACATTGGACTATGTTTTTTGATGGATCCAAGATGTTGATTGGTTCTGGCGTTGTGTTGTTCTAGTATCCCCGCGAGGTGACAAACTCAGTTATGTCCTTCAGATTCACTTTGATTCCTCTAACAATGAAGCTGAATATGAAGCACTCCTGTATGGGTTGCGAATGGCCATTTCACTCGGCGTCCGTCGCCTAATGGTCTACGACGACTCAAATTTAGTGGTTAATGAAGTGATGAAGGAGTGGGATGTCAGAAGCCCAGCTTTGACTGGCTATTGCAATGCAGTGAGAAAGTTAGAAAAGAAGTTTGAAGGACTAGAGCTTCACCACATTCCCCGACTGAAGAATCAGGCGGCAGATGACCTGGCAAAAATAGGGTCCAAGCGGGAGCCCATTCCCATCAATGTGTTTTTGGAGCATTTTCACACACCATCAGTCCAGGAGGATCCTTTCACAGAAGATCCCCCACAACCTAAGAGTTCTACTGATCCGACTGAAGTTGAAGTCCTAGCCATGGTCGACTTAGTCATGGAGGTTTTGGTCGTCATTCCTGACTGGACAATACCGTATATCGCATATATTCTCAGGAAAGAACTTCCAGAAGACGAAGATGAAGCGCGACAGATTGTCTGTCGATCTAAAGCCTTCACTGTGAAAAGTGGTCGATTGTATTGGGAAAGTGTGACCGGAGTTGCCCAGCGATGCATCACCCCAGAAGAAGGTCGAATGATTCTCAATGATATCCACTCAGGGACCTGTGGTCACCATGCGTCCTCTCGGACAATTGTGGCCAAAGCATACCGAGCAGGTCTTTACTGGCCGTAAGCAAATGAAATGGCAAAGGAAATAGTAGACAAGTGTGAGGGTTGCCAGTTCTACTCTAACATGTCTCACAAGCCCGCTTCAGCCTTGAAGACCATTCCACTTATCTGGCCATTTGCCGTTTGGGGGTTGGATATGGTTGGACCCTTGAGGACTGGCAGAAGTGGATTCACCCACCTGCTTGTTGCAGTCGACAAGTTCACTAAATGGATTGAAGCCAAGCCCATCAAGAACCTCGATTCGGGCACTGCCTTCAGCTTGATCAGGGGGTTAACATTCAGATATGGAGTCCCACACAGAATCATCACAAACAATGGTTCAAACTTTGATTCAGATGAGTTCAGAGCTTTCTGTGCTTCCCAAGGTACTCGGGTCGACTATGCTTCAGTCGCTCACCCACAGTCAAATGGACAAGCTGAAAGAGCAAATGGTTTGATCCTCCAAGGGTTGAAGCCCAGATTAATGCGCAACCTCAAGCATGTAGCTGGCGCCTGGGTAGATGAGTTACCGTCAGTACTATGGGTTCTGAGAACAACACCAAATCGGTCGAATGGTCGGACTCCCTTCTTCATGGTCTATGGAGCAGAAGCCGTACTGCCGACTGATTTACTCCACAACGCCCACGAGTAGAGATTTTCTCAGAAGCAGAAGCAGAAAAAGCCCGGCAATATGCTATTGATCTTCTGGAAGAGGAAAGAGAGATGGCCCTGATTAGGTCGACCATCTATCAACAAGACCTTCATCGGTTCCACGCCAGAAAAGTAAGGGGTCGAGCATTTCAGGAAGGGGACCTGGTTCTCCGAGTGGATCAACAACGACCGCACAAACTGGCTACCGCTTGGGAGGGTCCTTTCATCATCACCAAAGTGCTTCACAACAAAGCATACCACCTGCACGATGTGGAGCACAAGAAAGACGAGCCACACGCTTGGAACATGGAGCTTCTCTGCCATTTTAATACTTGAACATTCAAACTGTTGAGATGTAATAAGAAGTACCTTTCAGTTTGTTTATCAAAGACATGGTTTTATAGTATCCTAAATGATTGTCATCACTTATATGTGAGTACAAAATCACCCAGTGGGTGGCTTAGCCGTGAATCCAATTTGCCTAAGTTTCAAAAACAAAATCCTTCCGAGTGGAGAGCATTCCTCCCACTCGGGGGCTTAGCTGCAGTCCAGTACTCGCCTAAGTTTAAAAAATCCTACTAAGTGGAGAGCATTCCTCCCACTCGGGGGCTTAGCTGTAGCTCAGTACTCGCCTACGTTTAAAAAATCCTACCGAGTGGAGAGCATTCCTCCCACTCGGGGGCTTAGCTGCAGTCCAGTACTTGCCTAAGTTTAAAAAATTCTACCGAGTGGAGAGCATGCCTCCCACTCGGGGGGCTTAGCTGCAGTCCAGTACTCGCCTAAGTTTAAAAAATCCTACCGAGTGGAGAGCATTCCTCCCACTCGGGGGCTTAGCTGCAGTCCAGTACTCGCCTAAGTTTAAAAAATCCTACAGAGTGGAGAGCATTCCTCCCACTCGGGGGCTTAGCTGCAAATCAGTACTCACCTAAGTTTAAAAAATCTTACCGAGTGGAGAGCATTCCTCCCACTCAGGGGCTTAGCTGCAGTTCAGTACTCGCCTAAGTTTAAAAAATCCTACCGAGTGGAGAGTAAACCTCCCACTCGGGGGCTTAGCTGCAGTCCAGTACTCGCCTAAGTTTAGGAAACCCTACCGAGTGGAGAGCAAACCTCCCACTCGGGGGCTTAGCTATAGTCCAGTACTCACCGAAGTTTCAAACACGCTCTGTCCTTATCCGCAAGGACGACGAGGTGCAGGTAGACCACGACCTTATCCTCGAAGCTGCGACACAAATACAACGTCTGCTCCATCCTTATCCGCAAGGACGACGAGGTGCAGGTCGACCACGACCTTATCCTCGGAGCTGCGATACAAATACAATGTCCGCTCCATCGTTATCCGCAAGGGCAACGAGGTGCAGGTCGACCGTGACCTTATCCTTGGAGCTGCAGCACAAATACAATGTCCGCTCTATCCTTATTTGCAAAGATGACGAGGAGCAGGTCATGGACGGCACCGAATGCCCTTGTCTATGACCCACTCAACTGAGCTGCACCACAAAGTCAGTAGCAATTCAGACTGAAGAATCGAATTCCACTCAGAGCCAAGAGATTCAAAAACAACCAAGTTCAGATAAAACCTACGAGGTTCTAGACCACATTTTAAAGTACTCGGGCATCAGGCCCAAAAGAGTTTAACGGTTACAAAACCACTCGGCATACCGAGGCAAATTTAATCGGATTATAAAAGTTTGTTCACTCCGCGGGAGGAGGACAGGCAGGCTTGACGAACTCATCCAGGTCGATCCATCTGCAATTCGAGTGGCGGCAGCAATAAAGGTCTCCATGAAAGACTGGAAGTCGTGTCTCCTGGTGTTGGCAACCTTGATCCCTGCTAGCTTTTCCTCCTTGGACTCCTTGCAATGGACTCGAACTAGTGACAGAGCTACATCAGCACCGCATCGAGCAGACGACTTCTTCCATTCCTGCACTCGACCAGGGATCTCATTAAGTCGAGTCATCAAAGTCTCGAGGTTGTTTTGGACTATCTCCTTCAGCCAGAGCGCCATGTCGATTCGCGACACCGCAACTTTTAGGCAGGCGAGGTAGTCTATGATGCTGGCAAGGCGAGATTCCAGTCAGAGCACGTTCATAGCGGCTTCATCATTGATAGGGGAATTGACGGGGTCCAAGTTCATCTCGATTCGCCTAGTTTCTTCCTCAAAGTTTTGGCAGAATTTGGCAACCACAAAGATCTAATGAGTCAACCGATTTATGGTGACTTGACAAACAGCAAAATAGTCGGACAAGGAAAAATACCTTCAAGCATAAGGAATAACTTCTTGGCGAGTGCTCCCAAATAGGCCTCCAGGTCATTCGTCTTACGAGAAATGCCTTCAATCTTCTCGTTCAAAGCTACTTTGTCTTTCTTTAGGAAGGTCACTTCTTTGTTGGCTTCAGTAAGAGCAGTCTTTAGCTTGGTGTTATCTTCCTCTAGCGCCCCGACTGAAGCCAACTTCTTATCAGCGAGTGTTGTTTTCTCCTGAGCCTCCTTCCGCGCTGCTGCGAGATCAAGGTCCTTCTGTGCCAGAGCTTGCCTCCTTTTGTCTGAAGAATATACACTCGGGTCAGAGAGAAGAACGAGGAGATAACTTGTGAGATGGTCAAGATAGGCAATTGACAGGTTGTTACCTTCCGTACCAGCGGTTTCATCTTTGGCCTTTTGCAAGTTCTGATTGGCCAGCTCCAAGTCAAGTTTGAGCTGTCTCTGCTTCTCCACGAAATAGGCAAATTTGGAGATGAGTTCACATGATTTCTGAAGTCAGCAAAAAGATACGTCAGTGGACAAAATCAAAGATGGTTCGCTTCCGAGTGAAAAGAACTCTAAGACTACTGCAGAATCAGACATTCAACAGTAGTCTCGGGGACTACACCAAGTGGGTGCACTTAGCATGCCCCCACTGGTCCAGATTCCACTCGACATGGTCCGCCCAGACTGAGTGGAAAGAAAAAAACAGTTATTCTCATACCCCAACCGACTGCCCGCAGTCGACCGCGGTCTCGGGGACTACACCCAGTGGGTGCACTCTGGGTGCCCCCACTGGTCCAGATTCCACTCGACCTGGTCCGCCCAGACCGAGTGGAAGAACAGACGGACAAGATATTCTTATCAAGGCCCCCGCCGAATCACACATTCGATGACGGCCTCGGGGACTACACCCAGTGGGTGCACTCTGCGTGCCCCCACCAGTCCAAAACTACAATCGACATAACCTAGTCGACTCAACTGGAAGAACTACTCAGCATAAGTTGAAACACCCAGCGGGTGTACAAATGCGAAGAACAGACCAACAAATGGAGGTGCAATGAAAAGTTTTCGGGTAGCATATTCTAACAGAACAAGCGTCAAGATAAGAGTTCAGTCGGAAACCAATTTACCTGGACATTGGCTCGGAGGGCTGCACTAGCATCATAAGCAGCTTGGCTGTTCTCGTGCACTGTCTTCACCCGCTCCATCATCAGACCCTCTTGGCGTATGGCTTCCGCAGCGGTGCTTGCTGGTCCTCCGGAACATAATGGGTAGTGAAGAACGGAGACAGCGGTTCAGTCGCGGTAGCCTGAGAATCCGAGGCGTGATGTTGGACAGATGAAGAAGGGGCTGGCACAGTCGATGATGCAGGGCGTTCACTTGACACTGGAACAACAAAGGTAACAGAAGCCCGGTTCACGTCTTTAGACTGTTGAATCACTGGCTCCGTCAGTGGCACCGATTGAGACGTCTGGCCAGCGGATGCCTTCTTGCTCGAAGCTCTGCCCCTCCTTCCCATGGCCCTTTGCGGCACGTCTTCATCATCATCTGGAAGTTCAATGACATTGGGTGGAGCTACAAAGCAATCGATTACAGAAGTTTAGTCAACCATCAAAGAGGCTGAAAAAGAAGATTCAAAGTGATAAAAGTTATACTCGCGTGGGAAGTAACCGCGTCCTCCATCTCCTCATCATCATGATCTCGATAAATAGAAGTTCTAGAGGAAGCACTGCAAATTTTAGAATTCACTCGGTCAAAACAAGAAAGTGAGTCGACCAAAGTTTGAGTCATGCAAGAACTAAGAGGTCGAGCTCAGTAGTTACCCAGAAGCAATGGGGACAGCCACTTTAATCTTTGGCAAGGCATTCCGAGACTTTGACGTCATGACTTTGGGCTGCTTAGGAGCTTTCTCTGTTGGCATAGGAGATAACGTCCGAGTGCGCTTGGAGGTTTGTGTAGTCGGTGGAGTCGCTTTGGCACGGACGCTGGCTAGGTCCTGCCTTTGCTTGGAGCGCCTTTCCGTGCGATGAGGGGAATCGACCTCTTCACCGCTGCTCAAGTCCTCGCTCTCCTCGTCTCCCCTTCCGCCAGAATGCCACTCGCCACTATCGCCTCCACTCGCCTCCCCTTCATCCTCCTGCTCTCTGTTTGGCATCGAGTACATCTCAGTGTAGATCTGCAAGACACGGAGTTGACTGGATACCAATCAGTTTCAAGAGCAAACACATATCAGAACAAAATACACTCGGAAGGAAAGAATAAGACCTTGTCAGGTTCGGTGGTGTGGTCGAGTGGAGCAACCCTCCTAGACCCCCTAGGGTTGTCCTTGTTGCCATTGATACCTTGCAGCCACAACGCCACCGTCTCCTCTTCGACCTCCTCCAGATGGATCCGAGTGCTGTCTTAAACACCCGAATACATCCACATTGGATGGTCACGGGCTTGGAGTGGCTGGATGCATCGACTGAGAAATGCTTCTAACAGGTCCATGCCAGTCACACCGTCGCGGACAAGCTGGGCAACTCACTCAACCAACATATTAACCTCCGCTTTCTCAGCTGGAGTAACTCTCAAGGGAGAAGGCTTCTCGACTCGCTCTATGGAAAACGGGGGAAGACCAGTTGACTGACAAGGGGTCAGTTGATCCTTACAGTAGAACCAAGTCGACTGCCACCCCCTGACCGACTCGGGAAGAATCATAGCAGGGAAAGTACTTTTGATCCTCATCTGGATCCCTAAACCCCCACACATCTGGATCACATGTGTCTTCTCATCACTCGGATTGGCCTTCTTAACCGACTGAGAACGGCAAGTAAAAATGTGTTTGAAGAGGCCCCAGTGTGGTCGACAACCCAGAAAGTTTTCACACATGGACACGTACGAGGCAAGGTATGTGATGGTGTTGGGAGAAAAATGATGAAGTTGGACTCCAAAGAAGTTCAAAAAACCCCAATCGAAAGGATGGGGGAGGGGCAAAAAAAACCGTGGTTGACGTGGGTCGCAAGAAGGACGTACTCACCCTCTTGCGGTCGCGGCTCGGTCTCGTCCCCCGGAAGCCGCAAAGACTCATGGGCGATCAGACCCCCGTCAACCAGATCCTCCATATCTTCCTTCAAGATCGTCAACCAGATCCAGTCGCCCTGGATCTAGCCGGGCAGCAGAGCAGACCTCGACGACGACCCGCCCCGGCTCGTCTTCTTCCCATTTGCTTTCGCCGTTGCCTTCTTCGCGCGCTCCAGAGCAGCGGTTGCTACCTGTTGAGCACTGCGTTGGTTTTTCCCCGAAGAGGAAGGGATGATGCAGTAGAGTAGCGTAAGTATTTCCCTCAGTTTTTGAGAACCAAGGTATCGATCCAGTAGGAGGCTATGCGCGAGTCCCTCGTACCTGCACAAAACAAATAAATACTCGTAACCAATGCGATAAGGGGTTGTCAATCCCTACACGGCCACTTACGAGACTGAGATCTGATAGATATGATAAGATAATATTATTGGTATTTTTATGATAAAGATGCAAAGTAAAATAAAAGCAAAGTAAATAGCAAAGTATTGGAAGATTAATATGATGAAGATAGACCCGGGGGCCATAGGTTTCACTAGTGGCTTCTCTCAAGAGCATAAGTATTCTACGGTGGGTGAACGAATTACTATTGAGCAATTGACAGAATTGAGCATAGTTATGAGAATATCTAGGCATGATCATGTATATAGGCATCACGTCCGAGACAAGTAGACCGACTCCTGCCTGCATCTACTACTATTACTCCACTCATAGACCGCTATCCAGCATGCATCTAGAGTATTAAGTTAATGAAAATAGAGTAACGCCTTAAGCAAGATGACATGATGTAGAGGGATAAACTCATGAAATATGATGAATACCCCATCTTTTTATCCTTGATGGCAATAATACAATACATGCCTTGCTTCCCCTACTGTCACTGGGAAAGGACACCACAAGATTGAACCCAAAGCTAAGCACTTATCCCATTGCAAGAAAGATCAATATAGTAGGCCAAACCAAACTAATAATTCAAAGAGACTTGCAAAGATAACCAATCATACATAAAAGAATTCATAGAAGATTCAAATATTGTTCATAGATAGACTTGATCATAAACCCACAATTCATCGGTCTCAACAAACACACCGCAAAAAGAAGATTACATCAAATAGTTCTCCACAAGAGAGGGGGTGAACATTGTATTGAGATCCCAAAAGAGAGAAGAAGCCATCTAGCTAATAACTATGGACCTGTAGGTGTGAGGTAAACTACTCACACTTCATCGGAGGGGCTATGGTGATGATGTAGAAGCCCTCCGTGATCGATGCCCCCTCCGGCGGAGCTCCGGAACAGGCCCCAAGATGGGATCTCGTGGATACAGAAAGTTGCGGCGGTGGAATTAGGGTTTTGGCTCTGTATCTGATCATTTGGGGGTATGTAGGTATATATAGGAGGAAGGAGTATGTCGGTGGAGCAACAGGGGGCCCACGAGGGTGGAGGGCGCGCCTGGGGGGGGGGGGGTAGGCGCTCCCCCTACCTCGTGGCCTCCTCTTTTGTGTCTTGACGCAGGGTCCAAGTCTCCTGGGTCTTGTTCGTTGAGAAAATCACGTTCCTGAAGGTTTCATTTCGTTTGGACTCCGTTTGATATTTCTTTTCTTCGAAACCCTAAAATAGGCAAAAAACAACAATTCTGGGCTGGGCCTCCGGTTAATAGGTTAGTCCCAAAAATAATATAAAAGCGGATAATAAAGCCCAATAATGTCCAAAACAGTAGATAATATAGCATGGAGCAATCAAAAATTATAGATACGTTGGAGACGTATCAAGCATCCCCAAGCTTAATTCCTGCTCGTCCTCGAGTAGGTAAATGATAAAAACAGAATTTTTGATGCGGAGTGCTACCTGGCATAATTTTAATGTAATTCTTCTTAATTGTGGTATGAACATTCAGATCCGAAAGATTCAAGATAAAAGTTTAATATTGACATAAAAATAGTAATACTTCAAGCATACTAATAAAGCAATCATGTCTTCTCAAAATAACATGGCCAAAGAAAGTTATCCCTACAAAATCATATAGTCTGGCTATGCTCTATCTTCACCACACAAAGTATTTAAATCATGCAAAACCCCGATGACAAGCCAAGCAATTGTTTCATACTTTTGACACTCTCAAAACTTTTTCAATCTTCACGCAATACATGAGTGTGAGCCATGGATATAGCACTATAGGTGGAATAGAATGGTGGTTGTGGAGAAGAAAAAAGGGAGAAGATAGTCTCACATCAACTAGGCATATCAACGGGCTATGGAGATGCCCATCAATAGATATCAATGTGAGTGAGTAGGGAATGCCATGCAACGGATGCACTAGAGCTATAAGTATATGAAAGCTCAACAAAAGAAACTAAGTGGGTGTGCATCCAACTTGCTTGCTCACGAAGACCTAGGGCAATTTGAGGAAGCCCATCATTGGAATATACAAGCCAAGTTTTATAATGAAAAATTCCCACTAGTATATGAAAGTGACAAAATGAGAGACTCTCTACTATGAATATCATGGTGCTACTTTGAAGCACAAGTGTGGTAAAAGGATAGTAGCATTGCCCCTTCTCTCTTTTTCTCTCATTTTTTTATTTGGGCCTTTTCTCTTTTTTTATGGCCTCTTTTTTTTGTCCGGAGTCTCATCCCGACTTGTGGGGGAATCATAGTCTCCATCATCCTTTCCTCACTTGTGACAATGCTCTAATAATGATGATCATCACACTTTTATTTTCTTACAACTCAACAATTACAACTTGATACTTAGAACAAAATATGACTCTATATGAATGCCTCCGGAGGTGCACCGGGATATGCAATGACTCATGAGTGACATGTATGAAAGAATTATGAACGGTGGCTTTGCCACAAATATGATGTCAACTACATGATCATGCTAAGCAATATGACAATGATGGAGTATGTCATAATAAACAGAACGGTGGAAAGTTGCATGGCAATATATCTCGGAATGGCTATGGAAATGCCATAATAGGTAGGTATGGTGGCTGTTTTGAGGAAGGTATATGGTGGGTGTATGATACCGGCGAAAGGTGCGCGGTATTAGAGAGGCTAGCAATGGTGGAAGGGTGAGAGTGCGTATAATCCATGGACTCAACATTAGTCATAAAGAACTCATATACTTATTGCAAAAATCTACAAGTTATCAAAGCAAAGTATTACGTGCATGCTCCTAGGGGGATAGATTGGTAGGAAAAGACCATCGCTCGTCCCCGACCGCCACTCATAAGGAAGACAATCAATAAATAAATCATGCTCCGACTTCATCACATAACAATTCACCATACGTGCATGCTACGAGAATCACAAACTTTAACACAAGTATTTTTCAAATTCACAACTAATCAACTAGCACAACTTTAATATCACCATCTTCATATCTCAAAACAATTATCAAGCATCAAACTTCTCATAGTATTCAACACACTCATAAGAAAGTTTTATTATTATTCTTGAATACCAAGCATATTAGGATTATTTAAGCAAATTACCATGCTATTTAAGAATCTCAAAATAATCTAAGTGAAGCATGAGAGATCAATAGTTTCTATAAAACAAATCCACCACTGTGGTCTAAAATATATAAGTGAAGTACTAGAGTAAAACTATATAACTCAAAAGATATAAGCGAAGCACATAGAGTATTCTAACAAATTCCAAATCATGTATGGCTATCTCAAAAGGTGTGTACAGAAAGGATGATTGTGGTAAACTAAAAAATAAAGACTCAAATAATACAAGACGCTCCAAGCAAAACACATATCATGTGGTGAATAAAAATATAGCTCCAAGTAAAGTTACCGATAGAAGTAGACGAAAAGAGGGGATGCCTTCCGGGGCATCCCCAAGCTTTGGCTTTTAGGTGTCCTTAGATTATCTTGGGGGTGCCATGGGCATACCCAAGCTTAGTCTCTTGACACTCCTTGTTCCATAATCCATCAAATCTTTACCCAGAACATGAAAACTCCACAACACAAAACTTAAAGTAGAAAATCTCGTGAGCTCTGTTAGCGAAAGAAAACAAAAGACCACTTCAAGGTACTGTAATTAAATCATTCTTTATTTATATTGGTGTTAAACCTACTGTATTCCAACTTCTCTATGGTTTATAGACTATTTTACTATCCATAGATTCATCAAAATAAGCAAACAACACACGAAAAACAGAATCTGTCAAAAACAGAACTGTATGTAGTAATCTGTAGCTAGCGCAAGATACGGAACCCCAAAAATTCTAAAATAAATTTCTAGACGTGAGGAATTTATCTATTAATCATCTTAAAAAAGAATTAACTAAAAATCACTTTCCAAATAAAAATGGCAGCAGTTCTCGTGAGCGCTAAAGTTTCTGTTTTTTACAGCAAGATATCAAGACTTTCCCCAAGTCTTCCCAACGGTTCTACTTGGCACAAACACTAATCTTTCCCTAATAATAAAGCACGGATTGACTCCGTGGGTTCACCGTCATAATAGGCTTCTGCCCAGTCGTAATACGCTTTTACGATTCGTATAGACAAAATCGTAATATAAACGAGGTAGTATTAATAGCATGTTCGTCCGTCCGTCCGACCTGATTCGTTTTCCATACATTGTTGATAGTAGGTTGCTCAGCTGGACCTCTTCCTTGGCCCGCGTTACTAGGATTTCTCTAATGGGCCACCAGCCACGTTTTGCAGTGGCCACGACTGGGCTTCCCACTGGCCGGCACGCACGACACAGGAGGCGTCGGCGGCCTCAGCGCCCAGCGCAGGGGATCGCATAGCAGGGCGAGCCCCCGGCCAGCAGCGGCCCCTGCGGAAGCGGCTCGGTGCCCGACGGGCAGAGGAAGGTGCGGCGGCGGTGGCTGGGCATTTGATGCAGCGGCCAGGCGCGGCAGCAGGCAGAGGTACGACGCCGGCAACAGCTAGCAAAGCAGCCGCAGGCAGCAGCAGGAGGTAGTGGTAGCTAGCGGCAGAAGTACTAAGCAGCAGTGGCGGAAGCACAACAAGAAGAAGCAATAGCAGCTAGCACAGCATGCACCAACAGGGGTAAGGCCATGCGCGGCAAGCAGCTAGCAGCGCTAGCAGGGAGCGGCGGCAGCGGACGCTAGGAGGCTGCAGTGCAAGCAGGGGTGCCGCAGTGGGCGCAGGGAGTGGCGTGCGGTGGTGGGCGCAGCAGCAACGAGCTGCACAGGGCAGTAGCAGGTGCGGCGCTGGACAACCAACCGAGTATGTATGCTTTTGCTACAAAATCTGGTTTCACTATCTAATAGTCCCACCTCGGTCCTTTTCTCTAAGTTTCATCAGTTTATATACGTTTACAAGTTACCTAGCAGCAAGCCTCGAGAACCCAAAAAACAAAGAGAATGAAGGAACAAATCGAGAAAAGGAAAGGGAGGACGGAGATGCAACATATGCCTTGATTGTGGCTTAAATTCCGGATGGAGGAAGAAAAGGGAGGAGGAACATACATGCAAGGGATGCGCGGACTGATTGTGAGCTCTAAATATATGATGGATGCATGCATGACTGCTGATTGGCTGGTGACATGGTGGGTTCATTCTCATTAAATTGGGAAGGCTAGAACAAGAACTCCGCGTTGCATGCGAAGACTCGGCACAGATTTAAAATAATTAAAAGAAGAAGTAATCCGCTATTATGAGCAGTTGGGGGAACTCATATTTGAAATTAAAAGAGGAAATAAATTCGGCAGAAAGAAAGGAATTAGAAGAAGAAATAAATTTCGTGTTCTATCTAATGGGAGAGATGCCCATTAATAAATGGGCACACGCTAATGTTGTACTCCACTTCTTGATAATGTTGTTTTCAACTTCCCGTGCTATATATAAATCAGTTTTCAATCTCCATGTTTATAATTTTATATGAATTATGAATTATTTAGAGCAGTGTGGAAGTCAGGTTTTTTGCCTGAAGTGTGAATGTAAAGTTAACAATTGATTGATTTCCAACTAATGGGAATGAACTTCATGAATATTAATTTTTGCTCTCTTTTATACTTGATGATTACAACAATAATTTTACTCTCGTCGGTTTGTTTTTTGTACTATGATTCGATGGCCATGGTCGAAGAACATGACGACATAGTTTACTGCCTGAAAAATGCCCAAGCTCATTGGCGACAGTGAAGTGTGTGTAGCTTATGTTCAGTCAAGAGCCTCATAACTTAACATAATTTGCATTAAGAATCATTATTGTGTGCGATAAATAAGGAAATGCACCACATGATATTTAAAGACACGATTTATGTTGAACCACGTGAAGTGAATGTGACGGTTGTTGCAACGCATGAGGAATTAGAAGTCGGTGCAGGGAGGGGCTTGAGTTTGTTTCTCCCATTGCAACGCACGGGCATTTGTGCTAGTTAAACACAAAAACACAACCTAAACAGAGGCTAGATAAATTATTTATTACTAAACAGGAGCAAAAAGCGAGGAATAAAAATAAAATTGGGTTGCCTCCCAACAAGCGCTATCGTTTAATGCCCCTAGCTAGGCATAAAAAGTAAGGATAGATCTAGGTATTGCCATCTTTGGTAGGCAATCCATAAGTGACTCTCATAATAGATTCATAAGGTAATTTAATTTTCTTTCTAGGAAAGTGTTCCATGCCTTTCCTGAACGGAAATTGGAATCTAATATTTCCTTCCTTCATATCAATAATTGCACCAATCGTTCTAAGGAAAGGTCTACCAAGAATAATAGGACATGAAGGATTGCAATCTATGTCAAGAACAATAAAATTTACGGGTACATAATTCCTATTTGCAACAATAATAATATCATTAATTCTTCCCATAGGTTTGTTAATATTGGAATCCGCAAGGTGCAAGATTAGAGAGCAATCATCAAAATCACGGAAACCTAACAAATCACACAAAGTCTTGGGAATCGTGGAAACATGTCACACCCTGCATTTTGTAACACTCCATTTGCATTATTAAAGCATGAAAATTTGGACCAACAAAAAAACTTTTGCATTGTTTGGCCTTTTATTTTGGAGTTGGTTTTTCTCTCTATGATTTTTCTAGTGCTCTTTAAAGTCAACTACTCCACCTTCTGTACTTCATCTCCTTGCCCCAAACTTTGCCCAATGATCATGCCATGTGTATAGTACAATATAGTATTTTCTTACAAAAATAATTTGGCCAAAAAGTATTTTCTAAAATTAGATTTCCAAAAACCCTTGAATTGAGGTTTGCACTGCAAGTACTTAATTAAGGGCAGCAAAAATATTTCCAAAAGTATTTTTGAATCCTATTAGATATAGGATACCCATAAACCCCAAAAATATAATTTTAAAAGTTATTTTCCTATTTTATTCAAAGGCTTTTTCTTAAGGCCAGAAATGGTCTTTAATAGGGAAAAATTATTTTATTGATTCAAAAATATTTGAAAAAAATCAGGGAAACTCAGTGGGCATATATTTCCCATGTATAAGAGTTTCAACACATGGTCATGTTCAAAATATTGGACAAAACCTCCCAAAACCATTTCTGCCCATTTCAAGGATCTGAAATATTTCTACAGGAAATATTACCATAAAAATCCAAGAAAAATCCAAAAAGTCACCAATGCATATTGTGATTATCTTGCAAAGCCTCACTTCAATCAAGGTCATTTGGTCCACCATAATGCCCCATAGCCCTTTCTGTTCAGAACCTAATTTGAGCAAGTTTGTACTACCAACTTTCTCTCCTTGACCTCAACTTTTGTGAGCATGTTCAAATCCCCAAATGATGACACTACACCAAGTGGTGCATCAAGGAGAATGGATCTGCATGACTAGATCTTGGAAAACCCATTTCTGTTGATTTCTAGGGTTTACCAAAGTTACACTGGAAACTTTTCCCAAATGAGCTCAAATTTGGTGGCACACCCTATTTCTAAGTGTCATTCCATCCTGTTAAGTATCATGGCTATTGGAGTTCATTTTCTTTCCCAAACCAACAACAAACACCTTCTGCCATTTTTCCAAAAACACCATTTTGACCACTAAAACTATTCTCCTTGAGCTCAACTTTTTACCACAGCCCCTCCTAGACCTCCTCTACCTCCAGTAACAATGGCTGCACCTCAGCTCAATGATGGAGGGGTGAAACCACTTCATTTACCCCTCTGGACAGCCCCTGTACCCCTCTTCCTCACCTCCCTCCTCACTCCAGTGGCCATCCATGGCATCCAATGCTTCCTCCCCTTTCTTTACTACTCCCTAGCACTACTGGACACAAGTGGCCGCGCCCACTTCCCCTTTTTTATGCCATGGCATGCCATTTGGGCGCTGTGGAGCGCGCTACACTGCGCTCCCACACTATAGCCGCCCCCTTCCAACCGCCTCCGGCCACCTCGGGCCTCCCCAGCGCGCCCGACGATGCGCCTCGACGTCTGCAACATGCCACGGCGCTGTCCCCTTCCTCTCTCCTCCTCCCCGCGCCTCCGCTCTAGCAAACAGAGGCCGCCCGAGCGCGCCAATGGCGCGGCTCACACGCGCGCGTCTCTGACCCCTTCCCGCTCTCTCCCTTAGCTCCTCTCGGCGTAGTTCACGCCCAGGAACACCCCAGACACGGCGCCAGCTCCTCCCGAGCCCTGTGGCAATGAGCAGGAGCTCTCCGGCGCACGAGTCCACGGCACCTCGCCGTTCGCCTATTTAAAGGCCTCCCCGAGCCCTTTTCTCCTCACCACTCGCTCTCTGCACCACCAAAACCTCCCCCTGCACCCCCAGTTCCTCTCCAGAGCCGCTCGAGCTCGAGATCGAGCTCGAACTCTGCCGCTTCGGCTCGCCGGAGTTTGCGAGGTATAGGCCTCCCCCGCTCCTCCTCTGCCTCGATCTGGAACCCCTGCATCCCACTGATCATTTCCCCTCTCTCCGCGCCTCGTTTGCAGCCGGAGTCGGCCGGAACCGTCGACACCCAAAGCTCCTCCGCCGCAAGACCTCGTCGTCGACAAACCAGGCAACTCCGGTGACGTCCACCACCTCCACCCGAACGGCGACAGGACGCTGAGCCCAGCCGTGCCCTCGCGCGACCTCGCCGTGCCCTACATCTTCGCTGGTGAGCTCGCCGGCCGCCTGGACCCAGGGTTAGGGATGACAGGCGGGCCCCACCTGTCAGCCTCTCCCCTCCATCGCCCCCTCTCTCTCGCTGACGCCTGGGCCCCGCCCGTCAGGTTTAAACCTAGTGCGCGCGTGCACTAGTGCGCTGGGCTGCCTCGCTGGCTGGGCCTGCTGCCCTGCGGCTATTCTGGCCCAGCAGGCACAGGGCCCTTTTTCTTTTTCTTTTCTATCACATTTTCCAAAAATTCTACAGGACAGAATATATGTCCAAATGAATTAATTCCAATTCCTAAATTCCTAAAATATTGCAACCTATTTAATGGTGCAACTTTCATTCCAATCCAACAACCTTTTCTTCACTGTAAATATTTAAATGTGATTTTAAGCATTTAAATATGCCTTTGTAAACCTATTTCTCCTATTCTGCTACACCAAGTCCAAAACTAGGAATTTTCCCCTTCTTAGTTTTCAACCTAGTATTTTACAAAAATGAGTTGACATTTTTCTGAGCACTTTGGTTTTTCTGTTTTATTATTGCCTTATTTTTCTCATTATTATTTTGCGACGATAGATTGCGTTGCTGACGAAGGAGTTGGACCTGAAGACTTTGAAGACCTAGAAGACCTTGTTGAGCCAGGCAAGCAGCCCTTTGACCATGTCTATGAACCCCTTATTATGCATTTCATGTAGCACTTTATTATTGTTGCATCGGAATCATGATGAGGTGGAACCACTTTGATGGTTTGCCTTCGTTACTTCCTCGTTGATACTTGCATTGTGCATGACCCTACCTCCTTATGAGGGTTATGCCAGTGGGAGTAGATAGGATGCTAAAGTAGTGCTATGCAAAAAGGGACAGGAATATGCATGGTGATGGAGACATAGCATTTTCGAAAGACTTTTCGAAAACCCCATCGGGTGACACTTATGCCCGGGGGAGATGATGAGTTGGGTAGCCACTTGATGACGAAGTGGTGTACTGAGGCAAGTGTGTGTTGTTTCCAAAACGGATTGGTTTAAGTTGCGACCGTTATTCCAACCTTACATGCGCAACCACTCTACCCTTATATGGGAAAGGGCATTATTGATTACCTAGGCCGATACTAGCTTGGAGCCCGCATTACTAGTGACGGGGGAGAGTTGGTGCTCTCTCTCGGGACGGGGTCGTGCCAGGTAGGGCGGCCAAGAACATTTTTATGGGGCACCGGACACACTGTTGGTACCCCGTGCCAGTGGTATGTGATGAATATGGGAGCGAGGCTCCACAATTTGAAGTTCTAAAATGTTGGGCATGGGGGTTACTACCAATAGAGTGGACTCCATGTTAGTGTCGTCTAGGGAAAGATAGTGATCGGTTGCTTACCCCGGGTACTTGAGGTACCGCGGGTCGTGGATGACACGGAAGTTCCCCGGATCTTGTGGGTAAAGTGTGCAACCTCTGCAGACTTTAAAACTATTTGAATAGCTGTGTCCACGGTCAAGGACAGTTGGGTAACTGCTCTTGGGCTACGTCCACTTGTTTACAAACCAGTGTGTGTGTTGGATAAGTGGGAAGAACTACTTGGGTCAAGTCAAGGACTTGACATAATTGAGTTGGGTTGGTGCCCGCTCTATTTATGTTGATATCTTTAACCTGTCCTCATGGTTACTTGAATTCTCCTGATGCATGTCTTACGAGTGGTCGAACTTGTCATTGCACTCAAAACTAGCTTTCCGCAAAAATTTACCTATATCATGCATTGTTGTATCTTGAACCAAAACATGGGTTGCTTGCGAGTACATTCAAAGTACTCATTGGCTTGCCACTGGTTATTTAATTGGCCAGGCATGGAAGAACAGGAGTTCGAAGAAGAATTCTGTGGAGACGAACATGCGAACTAGGATGCTTCCCAGTCAGAATGCCTGTAGGGTTAAGGCAGATGGCATGGGTTCTACTTATCGACGAAGATTTCCGCTACTTGTGTTTCATTTGATGTTCAGCCCTTAAGGCTTTATCAATGTAAGGCTTGACCATAATGGTCATAATTTGTGTAAGACGATATGTATGGATGTAAGACTCTCATTATTCAGCTTCTGTGTGTTCAGTGAGCATTGATCTCTAGGATCACTGTACACGTGCATTCGGTGATCACGACTTATGAGTCGGGGTCCCCACAGAGCTGGTATCAGAGCCATCCTGACTGTAGGAAGCCTTAGTTAGCATGGGCGTTAGTTAGCTTGAGACCATCTAAACTTCTCTTCTTTTCTAAAGCTTACCCCACCCAAGATATATTCCCCTTATTGACCTCTCCCATTCAACCTTTGTAGATGGCTGCCGTACCCGAAGACTTCCCGACCACCGGATTTCCCGTGCTTCTCGAGGATAGCCTCAAGAAGTGCCAGTTTCACCGAGCCCCCATTTTCACCTACCATGATCATTGGATCAATGACACCGAGACAGAGTATCATGTGGAAGTAATCGTGAAGGCTAATGACTCTCCAACAAGCTGGTTCTTCGAGGGACCCCAGATGGCAACGCTGGTTCTTGCCGTCGAGACGACAACCCTCAAGGCACTCACCTGCCTTCGAGACCTTCTTCCAGAGATGGCAGACAGGTTGGCAACCCGCTTCTTGCCTTATCGGAAGGAAGGTGAGGATGAGGGCAGTGCACCAGCTCCACCATTAGAAGAAGGACTTCCACTCCGATTCCAGACCTACTTCAGCCTTTGTGCCGATAGTTTGGCACAACACTTGGCCTCGGAATCGATGAAGCTCCGAAAGGAACTTCATGAGACCAAGGCACTTCTTCGCCAAGCACAAGAGAAGACGGATAGGATCAAGAAGGAAGGTGCTTCCTCTGGTCAACCCGCAATCGCATACAGAGGCGGAAGACCCCCAAAGGATGGAGAACCACCACAGCAACACCGCATGAGCGCAAAGGAATACCGCAAGCTCTTCGCACCACCGGCAAAGCAACGCCGTGTTGAGCTCCTTCACTCCCACACCCCTTCAAGTGAAGAGGAAAGTCAGGCCACCGATGACGAGGAGGAAGACCCAGAAGAGCCAGACTACGCGACCGAGCATTCCACCACTTAGGCATCATTCGCAACCCGGATATGCCCGTTAGTAACCCCTACGGTAGGATAGATCGTGTACCCCTATGCGAAGTCGAGTCCTTGTAATGGTTCATATGAAACCATGTGGTGTTGTGTTTGCTTTGATATGTTTGATGGACGTCGTGCTTTCCTTCGGGAACTTGTAAGCGACCACATCACCAATTTGGATTGCAATGAATGTGTTTGGCCTTTTGGCCCTTGCATGAAAACAATTGGTGTCATACCAACCCCCTTACTAGGCATCCCGTCTATATTGCTTTTCCCATCTTTCCCAATCATGAGACCTTGATCGCTCCAACAGGATGCCTGCTGTAACTCGTACTGGTACCTCTACCTAGCAGCAAGAAGCCGGAGAAGGAGCCAGTCAGGATCAAACCCAAGGACAAGTTCCACCACCGCCACCACCTCCAAACATGGACATGGCTCAGCTTCTCCAAGCCTTCCGAGAGGAACGCCAAGCCAACACTGCAGCCCTCCAGATGATTGCTCAAGCTGTCAACCACCAGCCGGCGGGAACGGCAATGGATGTTCCACGTTGGTGGAGTTCAAGAAGCATGCACCACCCACCTTCATCGAGACTACTGAACCCCTGGATGCAGACGACTGGGTCCGCACCATTGAGGATCTGCTGGAACTAGTCGGATGCACTGAGGATCGTGAGAAGGTGGCATATGCTGCTCACTGTCTCGGGGGAACTGCTAGAGCTTGGTGGGATGGATTCAAGGCCATGCATGCTGAGCGAAACATCACTTGGAATGACTTCAAGGCAGAATTCCGCAAAGCCCACATTCCTTCCGAAATCATGGCCATCAAGAAGCGCGAGTTCTGAGCCCTGAAGCAAGGTAGTAGCACTGTCAAGGAGTACATGCAGAAGTTTAGTGTTCTCTCAAGGTATGCCCCTGAAGATGTCAGCACTGATGCTACCAAAAGGGAGCGCTTCATGGAAGGCCTTAACCAGACTCTGCAGTACTCGCTTGTTGTGTGTGACTACCCGACCTTTCCTGATCTGGTGAACAAGGCACTCATGCTTGAAGACAAGCGACGTGCTTTGGATGATACCCGTAAGCGCAAGATGATCAGCAAGGGTAGCTCCAGCAACCAGAAGCCTCGCCCGTGGCAGCCAGCCCCGGTCAAGCCAACCTATCAGCAGCCAAGAGCTCCTGCACCCCGCACCAACTATCCACCCCAGCAGTATGCCAACCCCAGGCCAGCTTACAACAACCCCAATAACAATGCCGGCAAGAGAAGCAACCCCAACCAAGTCACTTGCTTTGGATGTGGTCAGCAAGGACACTACTCCAAGAATTGCCCCAACAAGAAGCCAGACGCCCCGCGCCCTAATGCGCAGGACCCAGGACAAGGTCGTGGAAAGCCACTAAGGAACCAAGCTCCCCGCAACCCGCCCAACAATGGCAGGGGTCGTGTGAATCATGTCACTGCTGAAGAAGCCCAGGAAGACCCGGACATCGTGCTGGGTACGTTCCTTGTCAACTCAACACCTGCAACTGTCTTGTTTGATTCTGGAGCCACGCATTCATTTGTCACCCAAAGATTTGCATTAAAAAGTGGCATGACCCCTACACCCCTGAATAACCCTATGGTGGTACAAACTCCCGGAGCAAAGATGAGAGCCAAGATAGGATGTAAAGGAGTCGGGATTATCATTAATGGGGTAGACTTCCAAGAAGACCTTATCATCTTAAGATCGCAAGGCTTGGATGTGATCTTAGGAATGAATTGGCTCATCAAGCACCAAGGCTTGTTAGATTGTGCCAACCGGACCGTCACTGTGACCAATGACCAAGGAGTCGAAGTTAAGTTTGCTCCCAAGCCCTCCTCTGCTCAAGGCGCCCAAGTCAACTTTCTGTCAGAAGTTGGACTGGAGCAAGTGCCAGTAGTATGCGAATACCCCGATGTCTTTCCTGATGAGCTACCGGGAATGCCTCCTGACCGAGACATTGAGTTCATCATCGAGCTCATGCCCGGAGCAGGACCCATCTATAAGAAGCCTTATAGAATGGGATCGGAAGAGTTAGCAGAGTTGAAGAAGCAACTGGAAGAGCAGTTGAGGAAGGGATTTATCCGCCCTAGTGCCTCCCCTTGGGGATCACCTGTTCTGTTTGTGGCAAAGAAGACGGTACCATCCGCTTATGCATTGATTACCGCTCCCTCAATGAAGTTACAATCAAGAACAAGTATCCACTTCCCAAGATTGAAGATCTGTTTGATCAACTCAATGGGGCCAAGGTGTTCTCCAAGACCGACCTCAGATCTGGATATTACCAGCTGAAAATCAGACCCCAAGATATTCTGAAGACGGCATTTGTAACCAGATATGGCCTATACGAGTGCACGGTCATGTCCTTTGGATTGACCAATGCCCCAGCTTACTTCATGTATCTCATGAATAAGGTCTTCATGGAATATTTGGACAAGTTTGTCGTTGTCTTCATTGATGACATTCTTGTCTTCTCGAAGACGGAAGAAGAGCACGAGCAACACTTAAGGATGGTCCTAGACAAGCTTCGAGAGCACCAACTGTATGCCAAGTTCAGCAAGTGCGAATTTTGGCTGCGCGAAGTTGGATTCTTGGGTCATGTTTTGACTGAAGAAGGATTGTTGGTCGATCCCACTAAGATTGAAGCCGTGACTGAATGGCAATCCCCAAGCAATGTGAAGGAAGTCAGAAGCTTCCTCGGACTCGCGGGATATTACCGCAAGTTCGTCGAAGGATTCTCAAGCATTGCACGACCCATGACTCAGCTCTTGAAGAAGGACAAGAAGTTTGAATGGACGCTGAAGTGTAAAGAGAGCTTCCAGGAGCTGAAGAAGAGACTGACCACCACCCCAGTTCTGGCCACACCAGATATACACAAGGAATTTGTGATATATTGTGATGCATCAAGAACCGGACTGGGAGGTGTTCTGATGCAAGAAGGCAGAGTCGTAGCTTACCTTTCAAGGCAACTACGGCCTCATGAAGAGAACTATGCTACTCATGACCTCGAGTTGGCAGCTGTAGTTCATGCCCTGAAAACATGGCAACATTGCCTCCTAGGGAAGCGGTGTGAGATATACACAGATCATAAAAGTCTGAAGTATATTTTCACTCAGAAGGAATTGAACATGAGGCAAAGAAGATGGCTAGAGTTGATCAAGGATTATGACCTCAGTGTTCAATACCACCCTGGGAAGGCTAATGTGGTAGCAGATGCATTAAGAAGGAAGGCCTTTTCCCCGAATGCTATGCTTAAGGAAAGGCTACCCGCCTTGTATGTAGAACTTGAAAGCTTCGGGTTGGAACTGGTTGCACCAGGATTCTTAGCCAACCTTGAAGTCAAGCCTACCCTGATGGATGATATTAAGGAAGCTCAGAAGGGACACGAATGTATTGAAGGCATCAAGAGGAAGATCAAGGCAGGCAAGGCCCCAGGATTCTCAGAGGATGAGCAAGGAATTGTGTGGTTTGGGAATCGCATTTGCGTACCCAACAAGATTGAGCTCAAGAATTTGATCTTGCAAGAAGCTCATGACACCCCGTATTCCATCCACCCCGGAGGAACCAAGATGTATCAAGACCTAAAGGAAAGATTCTGGTGGCATGGCATGAAGAGAGAGATAGCCACTTTCGTCTCTAAGTGTGACATATGCCAAAGCGTTAAAGCTGAACATCAGCGACCCGCTGGATTGTTACAGCCTCTCAAGGTGCCTGAATGGAAATGGGATAAAGTCGGAATGGACTTCATCACTAGATTACCCAGGTCAAATAAGGGACATGACTCCATCTGGGTCATAGTCGACCATTTGCCCAAAGTAGCCCATTTCATTCCTGTCAAAATGACTTACAAGGGAAACCATCTAGCCAGCCTCTACATCAACAGAATCGTAAGCCTTCATGGTGTTCCCAAGGAGATTGTGTCAGACCGAGGAACCCAGTTTACCTCAAGGTTCTAGAAGAAGTTCCAAGAGGCCATGGGGACCAAGTTGTCCTTCAGCACTGCTTTCCACCCACAAACCGGAGGTCAGACAGAACGAGTGAATCAGATACTCGAAGACATGCTTCGAGCCTGTGTCTTAGCATATGGAGCTAGGTGGGAAGATTGCCTCCCTTTTGCCGAGTTCTCCTACAACAACAGTTATCAGTCAAGCCTCCAGATGGCACCATTTGAGGTGTTGTATGGACGCAAGTGTCGCACACCCCTCAATTGGTCAGAGACCGGAGAAGGACTAGTCTTTGGGTCCGAAATCCTCCGTGAAGCAGAAGAGCAAGTCCAGCTTGTCAGAGAGCGTTTGAAAACTGCCAAGTCAAGGCAGAAGAGCTACATTGACTCACGTCGGAGAGACATGACCTTCCGAGTTGGAGACCATGTCTATCTCCGGGTCACACCTCTCAAGGGAACCCAGCGTTTCCATGTCAAAGGGAAGCTCGCCCCAAGATACATCGGCCCCTTCAAAATCACTGACCGACGAGGAGAAGTGGCTTACCAGTTGGAACTGCCACCTGAACTATCCGATGTGCACAACGTATTCCACGTGTCGCAACTCCGGAAGTGTCTCCAAGTCCCAGACAAGCCTAATCTTTACAAGGACGTCGATCACCAAGCCATTGACCTTCAGCCTGATTTGACTTACCATGAGAGGCCCATCTGCATTTTGGATGAGGCTGAGCGACACACTCGAAGCCGCACCATCAAGTACTTCAAGGTCAAGTGGAGCAACCACACTGAAGCAGAAGCAACCTGGGAACGTGAAGACTACCTTAGATCCAAGTTTCTGTATCTCTTTAAAGCCTAGTTTAGGAATCTCGGGGACGAGATTCTTGTAAGGGGGGTAGGTCTGTCACACCCTGCATTTTGTAACACTTCATTTGCACTATTAAAGCATGAAAATTTGGACCAACAAAAAACTTTTGCATTGTTTGGCTTTTTATTTTGGAGTTGGTTTGTCTCTCTGTGATTTTTCTAGTGCTCTTTAAAGTCAACTACTCCACCTTCTGTACTTCATCTCCTTGCCCCAAACTTCTGCCCAATGATCATGCCATGTGTATAGTACAATATAGTATTTTCTTACAAAAATAATTTGGCCAAAAAGTATTTTCTAAAATTAGATTTCCAAAAACCCTTGAATTGAGATTTGCACTGCAAGTACTTAATTAAGGGCAGCAGAAATATTTCCAAAAGTATTTTTGAATCCTATTAGATATAGGATACCCATAAACCCCAAAAATATAATTTTAAAAGTTATTTTCCTATTTTATTCAAAGGCTTTTTCTTAAGGCCAGAAATGGTCTTTAATAGGGAAAAATTATTTTATTGATTCAAAAATATTTGACAAAAATCAGGGAAACTCAGTGGGCATATATTTCCCATATATAAGAGTTTCAACACATGGTCATGTTCAAAATATTGGACAAAACCTCCCAAAACCATTTCTACCCATTTCAAGGATTTGAAATATTTCTACAGGAAATATTTCCATAAAAATCCAAGAAAAATCCAGCAAGTCACAAATGCATATTGTGATGATCTTGCAAGGCCTCACTTCAATCCAGGTCATTTTGGTCCACCATAATGCCCCATAACCCTTTCTGTTCAGAACCTAATTTGAGCAAGTTTGTACTACCAACTTTCTCTCCTTGACCTCAACTTTTGTGAGCATGTTCAAATCCCCAGATGATGACACTACACCAAGTGGTGCATCAAGGAGAATGGATCTGCATGACTAGATCTTGGAAAACCCATTTCTGTTGATTTCTAGGGTTTACCAAAGTTACACTGGCAACTTTTCCCAAATGAGCTCAAATTTGGTGGCACACCCTATTTCTAAGTGTCATTCCATCCTGTTAAGTATCATGGCTATTGGAGTTCATTTTCTTTCCCAAACCAACAACAAACACCTTCTGCCATTTTTCCAAAAACACCATTTTGACCACTAAAACTATTCTCCTTGAGCTCAACTTTTTACCACAGCCCCTCCTAGACCTCCTCTACCTCCAGTAACAATGGCTGCACCTCAGCTCAATGATGGAGGGGTGAAACCACTTCAGTTACCCCTCTGGACAGCCCCTGTACCCCTCTTCCTCACCTCCCTCCTCACTCAAGTGGCCATCCATGGCATCCAATGCTTCCTCCCCTTTCTTTACTACTCCCTAGCACTACTCGACACAAGTGGCCGTGCCCACTTCCCCTTTTTTATGCCATGGCATGCCATTTGGGTGCTCTGGAGCGCGCTACAGTGCGCTCCCGCACAGTAGCCGCCCCCTTCCAACCGCCTCCGGCCACCTCGGTCCTCCCCAGCACGCCCGACGATGCGCCTTGACGTCTGCAACACGCCACAGCACTGTCCCCTTCCTCTCTCCTCCTCCCCGCGCCTCCGCGCTAGCAAACAGAGGCCGCCCGAGCGCGCCAATGGCGCGGCTCACACATGCGCGTCTCTGACCCCTTCCCGCTCTCTCCCTTAGCTCCCCTCGGTGTAGTCCACGCCCAGGAACACCCCAGACACGGTGCCAGCTCCTCCCGAGCCCTATGGCGACGAGCAGGAGCTCTCCGGCGCACGAGTCCACGTCACCTTGCCGTTCGCCTATTTAAAGGCCTACCCGAGCCCTTTTCTCCTCACCACTCGCTCTCCGCACCACCAAAACCTCCCCCTGCACCCCTAGTTCCTCTCCAGAGCCGCCCGAGCTCGAGATCGAGCTCGAGCTCCGCCGCTTCAGCTCTCCGGAGTTCGCAAGGTATAGGCCTCCCCCGCTCCTCCTCTGCCTCGATCTGGAACCCCTGCATCCCACTAATCATTTCCCTCTCTCCCCCGCCTCGTTTGCAGCCGGAGTCGACCGGAACCGTCGACACCTGAAGCTCCTCCACCGCAAGACCTCGTCGCCGGCAAACCAGGCAACTCCGGTGACGTCCACCACCTCCACCCGAACGGCGACACGATGCTGAGCCCAACCGTGCCCTCGCGCGACCTTGCCGTGCCCTGCATCGTCGCTGGTGAGCTCGCCGGCCGCCTGGACTCAGGGTTAGGGATGACAGGCGGGCCCCGCCTGTCAGCCTCTCCCCTCCATCGCCCCCTCTCTCTCGCTGACGCCTGGGCCCCACCCGTCAGGTTTAAACCTGGCGCGCGCGTGCACTAGTGCGCTGGGCCGCCTCGCTGGCTGGGCCTGCTGCCCTGCGGCTGTTCTGGCCCAGCAGGCACAAGGCCCTTTTTGTTTTTCTTTTCTGTCACTTTTTCCAAAAATTCTACAGGACAGAATATATGTCCAAATGAATTAATTCCAATTCCTAAGTTCCTAAAATATTGCAACCTATTTAATGGTGCAACTTTCATTCCAATCCAACAACCTTTTCTTCACTGTAAATATTTAAATGTGATTTTTAGCATTTAAATATGCCTTTGTAAACCCATTTCTCCTATTCTGCTACACCAAGTCCAAAACTAGGAATTTTCCCCTTCTTAGTTTTCAACCTAGTATTTTACAAAAATGAGTTGACATTTTTCTGAGCACTTTGGTTTTTCTGTTTTATTATTGCCTTATTTTTCTCGTTATTATTTTGCGACGATAGATTGCGTTGCTGACGAAGGAGTTGGACCTGAAGTCTTTGAAGACCCAAAAGACCTTGTTGAGCCAGGCAAGCAGCCCTTTGACCATGTCTATGAACCCCTTATTATGCATTTCATGTAGCACTTTATTATTGTTGCATCGGAATCATGATGAGGTGGAACCACTTTGATGGTTTGCCTTCGTTACTTCCTCGTTGATACTTGCATTGTGCATGACCCTACCTCCTTATGAGGATTATGCCGGTGGGAGTAGATAGGATGCTAAAGTAGTGCTATGCAAAAAGGGACGGGAATATGCATGGTGATGGAGACATAGCATTTTCAAAAGACTTTTCGAAAACCCCATCGGGTGACACTTATGCCCGGGGGAGATGATGAGTTGGGTAGCCACTTGATGACGAAGTGGTGTACTGAGGCAAGTGTGTGTTGTTTTCAAAACGGATTGGTATAAGTTGCGACCGTTATTCCAACCTTACATGCGCAACCACTCTACCCTTATATGGGAAAGGGCATTATTGATTACCTAGGCCGATACTAGCTTGGAGCTCGCATTACTAGTGACGGGGGAGAGTTGGTGATCTCTCTCGGGATGGGGTCGTGCCAGGTAGGGCGGCCAAGAACATTTTTATGGGGCACCGGACACACCGTTGGTACCCCATGCCAGTGGTATGTGATGAATATGGGAGCGAGGCTCCACAATTTGAAGTTCTGAAATGTTGGGCACGGGGGTTACTACCAATCGAGTGGACTCCGTGTTAGTGTCGTCTAGGGAAAGATAGTGATCGGGTGCTTACCCCGGGTACTTGAGGTACCGCGGGTCGTGGATGACACAGAAGTTCCCCGGATCTTGTGGGTAAAGTATGCAACCTCTGCAGAGTGTAAAACTATTCGAATAGCCGTGTCCACGGTCAAGGACAGTTGGGTAACCGCTCTTGGGCTACGTCCACTTGTTTACAAACCAGTGTGTGTGTGTGTTGGATAACTGGGAAGAACTACTTGGGTCAAGTCAAGGACTTGACATAATTGAGTTGGGTTGGTGCCCGCTCTATTTATGTTGATATCTGTAACCTGTCCTCATGGTTACTTGAATTCTCCTGATGCATGTCTTACGAGTGGTTGAACTTGTCATTGCACTCAAAACTAGCTTTCCACAAAAATTTACTTATATCATGCATTGTTGTATCTTGAACCAAAACATGGGTTTCTTGCGAGTACATTCAAAGTACTCATTGGCTTGCCACTGGTTATTTAATTGGCCAGGCATGGAAGAAAAGGAGTTCGAAGAAGAATTCTATGGAGACGAACATGCGAACTAGGACGCTTCCCAGTCAGAATGCCTGTAGGGTTAAGGCAGATGGCATGGGTTCTACTTATCGACAAAGATTTCCGCTGCTTGTGTTTCATTTGATGTTCAGCCCTTAAGGCTTTATCAATGTAAGGCTTGACCATAATGGTCATAATTTGTGTAAGATGATATGTATGGATGTAAGACTCTCGTTATTCAGCTTTTGTGTGTTCAGTGAGCATTGATCTCTGGGATCACTGTACACGTGCATTCGGTGATCACGACTTATGAGTCAGGGTCCCCACAAAACACTAGCACCCAAATTACATAAAGCATAAAACTCATGATCTTTAATCTTAATTTTAATAGTTGGTTCCCACTCATCATACAGTTTTCTAGGGATAGAAACTTCCAATTCAAGTTTTTCTTCATAAGATTGCACCAAGGCATCAACAATATGTTTAGTGAACGCTTTATATTGACTATAAGCATGAGGAGAATTTAGCACGGATTGCAACAAGGAAATACAATCACTCAAAGAGCAATTTCATAATTAAATTCCTTGAAATCCAAAATAGTGGGTTTAGCAACATCTAGGGTTTTCATTTCTTCGATCCCACTTTCATCAATTTTAGCATCAAGATCTAAAAACTCCGAATTCTTGGAATGCCTTCTAGGTAAAGGTGGATCATATTCAATCCCATTATTATTAAGATTCATATTGCAAAACAAATATTTAATAGGGGACACATCAATAACTTTTAGATCTTCATCTTTATTTTCATAGGAACTAGAAGAACACGCTCTTATAAAGGCATCTTTCTTAGCATGCATCCTAGCGGTTCTTTCTTTGCACTCATCAATGGAAATTCTCATGGCTTTGAGAGACTCATTGATATCATGCTTAGGTGGAATAGATCTAAGTTTCAAAGAATCAACATCAAGAGAAATTCTATCAACGTTCCTAGCCAAGTCATCAATCTTAAGCAATTTTTCTTCAATCAAAGCATTGAAATTCTTTTGTGAAGTAATAAATTATTTAATATTAGATTCAAAATGAAAGGGCACATTATTATAAATTCCATAAGAATTGTTGTAGGAATTACCATAATTATTAGAGGGATTACTAGGATAAGGCCTAGGATTAAAATTTCCTCTATACGCGTTGTTACCAAAATTGTTCCTACCAACAAAATTCACATCCATAGATTCATTATTATTCTCAATCAAAGTAGACAAGGGCATATCATTAGGATCAGAAGAAACACTTTTACTAGCAAATAATTTCATAAGTTCATCCATCTTTCCACTCAAAACATTAATTTCTTCTACCGCATGCACCTTTTTATTAGTAGATCTTTCAGTATGCCATTGAGAATAATTAACCTTAATATTATCTAGGAGTTTAGTAGCTTCTCCTAAAGTGATTTCCATAAAAGTGCCTCCCACGACCGAATCTTAAAGATTTCTAGAAGCAAAATTCAATCCGGCAAATTTTTTGTATAATCATCCACAAATTCAAACCATGAGTAGGGCAATTACGTATCATTAATTTCATCCTCTCCCAAGCTTGTGCAACATGTTCATGATCAAGTTTCTTAAAATTCATAATATCGTTTCTAAGGGAGATGATCTTAGCGGGAGCAAAATACTTAGAGATAAAAGCATCTTTGCACTTATTCCATGAATCAATACTATTTTTAGGCAAAGACGAGAACCAAGCTTTAACACGATCTCTAAGAGAAAAAGGAAATAGCTTCAATTTAACAATATCATTATCCACATCTTTCTTCTTTTGCATATCACACAAATCAACGAAGCTATTTAGATGGGTAGTGGCATCTTCACTAGGAAGGACGGAAAACAGATCTTTCATGACAAGATTCAGCAAAGCAATATTAATTTCACAAGATTCAGCATCGGTAAGAGGAGCAATCGGAGTGCTAATAAAATCGTTGTTGTTGGTACTAGTAAAGTCACACAATTTAGTGTTATCTTGAGCCATCGTGACAAGCAAGCAATCCAACACACAAGCAAACAAAAAGCAAACGGGCAAAAAGAGGCAAACGGGAAAAGAGAGGGAGGATAGAGAGAGAGAGAGAGCGAATAAAACGGCAAGGGTGAGCTGGGGGAGAGGAAAACGAGAGGCAAATGGAAAATAATGTAATGCGGGAGATAGGGATTGTGATGGGTACATGGTATATTGACTTTCGCGTAGACTCCCTGGCAACGGCGCCAAAAATCCTTCTTGCTACCTCTTGAGCACTGCGCTAGTTTTTCCCCGAAGAGGAAGGGATGATGCAACAGAGTAGCGTAAGTATTTCTCTCAGTTTTTGAGAACCAAGGTATCGATCCAGTAGGAGGCTACGCGCGAGTCCCTCGGACCTGCACAAAACAAATAAATCCTCGCAACCAATGCGATAAGGGGTTGTCAACCCCTAAACGGCCACTTACGAGACTGAGATCTGATAGATATGATAAGATAATATTTTTGGTATTTTTATGATAAAGATGCAAAGTAAAATAAAAGCAAAGTAAATATCAAAGTATTGGAAGATTAATATGATGAAGATATACCCGGGGGCCATAGGTTTCACTAGTGGCTTCTCTCAAGACCATAAGTATTCTACGGTGGGTGAACGAATTACTATTGAGCAATTGACAGAATTGAGCATAGTTATGAGAATATCTAGGCATGATCATGTATATAGGCATCACGTTCGAGACAAGTAGACCGACTCCTGCCTGCATCTACTACTATTAATCCACTCATAGACCGCTATCCAGCATGCATCTAGAGTATTAAGTTAATGAAAATAGAGTAACGCCTTAAGCAAGATGACATGATGTAGAGGGATAAACTCATGCAATATGATGAATACCCCATCTTTTTATCCTCGATGGCAACAATACAATACGTGCCTTGCTGCCCCTACTGTCACTGGGAAAGGACACCGCAAGATTGAACCCAAAGGTAAGCACTTCTCCCATTGCAAGAAATATCAATATAGTAGGCCAAACCAAACTAATAATTCAAAGAGACTTGCAAAGATAACCAATCATACATAAAAGAATTCATAGAAGATTCAAATATTATTCATAGATAGACTTGATCATAAACTCACAATTCATCGGTCTCAACAAACACATCGCAAAAAGAAGATTACATCAAATAGTTCTCCACAAGAGAGGGGGAGAACATTGTATTGAGGTCCCAAAAGAGAGAAGAAGCCATCTAGCTAATAACTATGGACCCGTAGGTGTGAGGTAAACTACTCACACTTCATCGGAGGGGCTATGGTGATGATGTAGAAGCCCTCCGTGATCGATGCCCCCTCCGGCGGAGCTCCGTAGCAGGCCCCAATATGGGATCTCATGGATACAGAAAGTTGCGGCGGTGGAATTAGGGTTTTGGCTCCGTATCTGAATGTTTGGGGGTACGTAGGTATATATAGGAGGAAGTAGTACGTCGGTGGAGCAACAGGGGGCCCATGAGGGTGGAGGGCGCGCTTGGGGGGGGGGGGGGTAGGCGCGCCCCTACCTCGTGGCCTCCTCTTTTGTGTCTTGACGTAGGGTCCAAGTCTCCTGGGTTTTGTTTGCTGAGAAAATCACGTTCCCGAAGGTTTCATTCCTTTTGGACTCCGTTTGATATTTGTTTTCTTCGAAACCCTAAAATAGGCAAAAACAACAATTCTGGGCTGGGCCTCCGGTTAATAGGTTAGTCCGAAAAATAATATACAAGTGGATAATTAAGCCCAATAATGTCCAAAACAGTAGATAATATAGCATGGATCAATCAAAAATTATAGATACATTGGAGACGTATCAGCGGTCTTGTCCTTCCCCATTTCGGTGGATCGAGCTTGAGCTGGGCGGCGGCGCCGAGAGCAGAGGTGGAAGTAATGGGGAGCAGAGGAAGAAGGGGGAGAATGGGGCGCACAGTGCAAAGGCATTGGCTCCGACGCCTTATATGGCCCCGTTCCCCGAATGACTGACCGGTGGACCCGAACGATCCTGTCATATCCCGCAACAGGCACGCGCGCAGTACGTGGCGAAAAGGGTGGCGCAGGGATCGATGCCACCTCCTGTTCTTCCTCGGGAGGGCAGATCTGGAGTCCGTTTTGGGCTCCAGAGAGGGGAAATTATCGCCATCATCATCAACCATCCTCCATCACCAATTTCATGATGCTCACTGCCGTGTGTGAGTAATCCTATTATAGGTTTGCTGGACGGTGATGGGTTGGATGAGATTTACCATGTAATCGAGTTAGTTTTGTTAGGGTTTGATCCCAAGTATCCACTATGTTCTAAGATTGATGTTGGTATGACTTTGCTATGCTTAATGCTTGTCACTAGGGCCCGAGTGCCATGATTTCAGATCTGAACCTATTATGTTTTCATGAATATATTTGTGTTCTTGATCCTATCTTGCTAGTTATAGTCACTTACTACGTGTTATGATCCGGCAACCCCGGAGTGACAATAGTCGGGACACTTCCCGGTGATGACCGTAGTTTGAGGAGTCCATGTATTCACCAAATGATAATGCTTTGGTCCGGTTCGCTATTAAAATGAGGCCTTAATATCCCTTAGTTTTCAATAGGACCCCGCTGCCACGGGAGGGTAGGACAAAAGATGTCATGCAAGTTCTTTTCCATAAGCACGTATGACTATACTCAGAATACATGCATACGTTATATTGATGAATTGGGGCTAGTTCTGTGTCACCCTAGGTTATAACTATTGCATGATGAATGCCATCCGACATAATTATCCATCATCGATCCATTGCCTATGAGCTTTTCACATATTGATCTTTGCTAAGTGTAACACCCCGGATGTAACTTTCCATATTTGTAACTCTGACTCTTGCCATTTTCGGCTATGTGTTATGATATTCCCTTCGTGGTTGGGTTTTTATCTTCGTTTTGCACTTTGCTCATATCATGCATTTCATATCATGTCATCATGTGCATCTCATTTGCATTCGTGTTCGTCTCATGCATCCAAGCATTTTCCCCGTTGTCCGTTTCGCAATCTGACGCTCTCTCATGCACCCGGCGCACCCCTCTTGTCTCTTTTCGTGAGCGGGAGGAAAACCTTCTCGGAATGGGGCGAGATTTGTCAAGTGGCCTTGGTACATCACCGGTAGACCGCCTGTCAAATTTCATTCCATTTGGAGGTCGTTTGATGCCCCAACGATTAACCGAGTAACCGCAAAAGCCTCTTTTGTGTTGCAGCCCAACACCCCTCCAAAACAGCCCAATAACCCATCTAAACCCCCTTCATGCTCTCCATCGTTGGATCACGATCGTGTGGGTGAAAACCGCACCTCATTTGGACTCTCCTAGCTCCCTCTACCTATAAATACACATCTTCCTCTGAATTTTCCGCAGATGAAACCCTAGAAAACTTCCCCGCCGCCACCGGACATGTCCGGATCCCGCCGGACAAAAACCCACCGCCGCCCGTAGCCAATCGAGGCGCGTCACGCGTCCTCCGCCGCCACCCCACGCCGCAGCCCCGCTCGGGCCCGCGTCCGCCCCCCTCGGCCCGGTCGCCCTCCGCCGCCGCCCGCGCCCTCCCGCGCCTCGCCGCAGCTGCCCGGTCGCGCTCCGCCGCCGACCACCTCGCCACCTAGCGCTGCCGCTTCGCCACGCCCGCGCCTCTCATGCCTCGTCCTTGCCGCCCAGCCGCCGCCACGGCGTCGACCGCCGCCCTCGCCGTCCGGCCTCGCCCTGTGTCGGTGTCAAAACCGGCGGATCTCGGGTAGGGGGTCCCGAACTGTGCGTCTAGGCCGGATGGTAACAGGAGGCAAGGGACACGAAGTTTTACCCAGGTTCGGGCCCTCTCGATGGAGGTGAAACCCTACGTCGTGCTTGATTAATATTGATGATATGGGTAGTACAAGAGTAAATATACCACGAGATCGGAGAGGCTAAACCCTAGAAGCTAGCCTATGGTATGATTGTTGTTGTGTATGTTGTCCTACGGACTAAAACCCTCCGGTTTATATAGACACCGGAGAGGGTTAGGGTTACACAAAGTCGGTTACAATGGTAGGAGATCTACATATCCGTATCGCCAAGCTTGCCTTCCACGCCAAGGAAAGTCCCTTCCGGACACGGGACGAAGTCTTCAATCTTGTATCTTCATAGTCCAGGAGTCCGGCTGAAGGTATAGTCCGGCTATCCGAACACCCCCTAATCCAGGACTCCCTCAGTAGCCCCTGAACCAGGCTTCAATGACGACGAGTCCGGCGCGCAGATTGTCTTCGGCATTGCAAGGCGGGTTCCTCCTCCAAGTACTTCATAGAAGATTTTGAACACAAAGATAGTGTCCGGCTCTGCAAAATAAGTTTCCACATATTGCCATAGAGAGAATAATATTTACACAAATCTAATCTGCTGACGTATTCCGTAGTGTGACACACCACGGCCAAGCCTTTATCCGAGTCGTTTCATTATCCCACCTCAGCGCGTCATGCGAGGCGGTTTCCTTGGCACGTCTTGTTAAAGCAGAGATCGTGTCCCCTTATTCCGGGATTCTCATCAATACGGGCGTGGGTAACCCAACCGCGCCATTGATTACGGCGCTTGGAGATAAGCGAGTTTTACCAGGCTGGTGGGGACACGTAGTTGCGTCCACCCATATAAGGGGATAAGGATCCACCTTTTCACCTACGCCTTCTTCCTCCCTTGCTTATCCATTCTCGCGCACTCGAGCTCCAGCGCCCAAGTCCGCACTCCCCACCTCAACCTTCTCCAGCCATGTCCGGAGTGGGAGGCAAGTGGATGGTCTCCTCCGTCACGGAGGGACACATCAAAAAACTGAGGAAGGCCGGATACTTGTCTAACGACATCGCGTACCGGCTTCCCGAAAAGGGGCAGCTCCTCCCCACCCCAAGGCCCCATGAGAGGGTAGTGTTCCTTCCCCACTTCCTCCGCGGACTGGGCTTTCCGATCCACCCATTCGTCCGGGGACTCATGTTCTACTACGGCCTGGATTTCCATGATCTGGCCCCGAACTTCATCCTCAACATCTCGGCGTTTATCGTCGTGTGCGAGGCTTTCCTCTGCATCCGCCCCCATTTCGGCCTATGGCTCAAGACTTTCAATGTCAAGCCGAAGGTGGTGCGGGGCAACCAGGCGGAGTGCGGAGGCGCCATGGTGGGCAAGATGCCCAACGTCTTATGGCTCGAGGGCTCCTTTGTGGAGACCCTGAAGGGGTGGCAATCGGGGTGGTTTTACATCACCGAGCCGTGCGACCCTGAGTGGGTCGCAGCCCCCGAGTTCCGGTCCGGACCCCCAACGCGGCTCATGTCCTGGAAAGAGACAGGCCTGTCGTGGGGCAACAAAGGAGAGGTGACTGGACTGCAAACATGCATCGAAACCCTGGTGGACAAGCAGCTCAAGCTCGTCAACGTAGTCCAGGTTATGCTCATCCGCCTGATCCTCCCGTGTCAACAACGGGCCTTCAATCTGTGGGAGTTCAACCCGGCGCAACACCGAACTCTGAGTAGGCTCTTTGACACTACGTACGAAGATGCCTGGAAGGTGCTTTTCAAGGGCGCCGAGGCTCCCGCATCCGCCACCGAGGATCGCGGATTCAGCACGCAGCGTCACGCTAGCGCGGTAAGTTGTTTGTACCTTTTTACAGGGTATTAGTTTTCCATAGTTTAACTCAATGTGGGATCTAAGCTCCCTTACCTTTGACAGAGTTGGAAGGCGAAGTCCGGACAGATCGACTGTCTGACTCCCTTGCCCGAAGACCCAGCTGATGCCCGCTTGGCGAAGCTCCTGGTTCCGGCACCCTATGTGGTGCCGGAGAAGAAGGCCAAGAAGAAGGCCGCAGGGACTCGAAAGAGTGCCCGGCGCCAGGAGGTGTCGGATCCATCATCCGACGGCTCCATGACGCACTCCTCCCACGAAGACGAGGAGGAGGAAGAAGAGACCTCTCCCCCCAGCGGGGGAAGGGAAGAAAAGGAAGGCCGCCCCAACTGGGGAGGCCGAAGGGTCCAAGAAGGGAAAAACCCTTCCTCCAGACTACTCCACCGACGCCGATGACGGCGAAGAGGAGTGGCCGCACAGGCCAAGCCCCTGGCGAAATCGGAAGTATCCGGATACCATAGTAATTCATAGTATTCCTTTATTGCACAGCTTTCCCTTATGTCGAATATGATTATGCAGCCCACCCAAAGACCGGCTCGACGCTTCGTCGAGCGGTTCACTAGACTCGTCGGATGTGAACTCTCTTCCGACGGCTTCCTCCCCTCGCCCTATGGACGACGCCGAAGTGTTGTCCCAACAGGTTCCAAGCCAGGAGGAGGTGGTCCTGGAGGTGCCGCAAGGCGACCTCCCGGACTCCATGGGTGAAGGGGATAAAATCTCCCAGGGCTCCAAGTCCGGCTCTAGGCCGGACATTGCTCCAGAACCCTCAAAGGTTCCAGAGTCCGGCAGGCGACCTCCTTCCAAGAGGAGCAGGCCCTCCGTGCCGGTGACCCCCGTCCAACCGAAGGCGCTGGACAATCTGTTGGAGGCGCTCCAAGGCGCCTCCATCAACGAGGAGCACCGCACCATTATGAGTGCAGTGGTCTAGAAGGTTCAGTCCGGCAAGAGCGGACTGACTGAAGCTTGTACTAGTCTTTTTACAGGCTTTGAGGTAAGTAAAGAATATGTAAATAACATTACCGCATAGACAGTAGCCCCTGATGCTCTGTTTGGCATTCGGGAAGAAAAGTCGAATAGAGGATCAAATAAAATTCGCAGGAGTCTAACAAAAAGGAGTCAATATGTGTATGCAGGCTTCTCTGCTTGCGTCCGCCGCACTGACTGCGGAAGTGGACACACTAAAGCAGAACCTCGAGCGGTCCGAGAAAGAGCTCGGGTGTGCCAAGAAGCAGCTCGAGGACAATGAAGGTAAGAAATACCTTGTTTAAATATATATAAAAAGGTGCAATTGCAAAAAATGACAGGATTATCGTGGCTATTGTAGGGGCCACGTCTGAGGTGGCGACCCTTAAGCAAGCGCTGGTCGAGGCCGAGAAGAGGGCGGCCACGGAGCGCACCGAGCGGGAGAAGTACGAGGCCCAGGTTGGCAAGGTGCAGCAAGAGCTCCAGGTTCTCATGAAAAAACATGAGAGTTTGGAGCTTGACTCAAAGACGCGAGCGTCCGAGCTCGCGGCGGCTATTGAAAATGCCAAGTCTGCCAAGGCCGAATCCCAGAAGACCCTCCAGGAGTTGGATGAGGTGAAGAAGATAGCGGCGGGTAAGGCATTCTTTATGCAAAGCAAACACATAAACGTGAGTTACTTGTTACTTACCCGAATCCGGAGCTCTCCAGGAGCGTTCGCAGATCTTCCCCGGAGTGTGTCCGATGCCGCCGCATTCTATCGAGCCGAGGAGGGCAGCTCGACAGAGAAGGTGTTCTGGTCTCAGTATGCTGAGGCCGGACACCCCGTGCCCCTGAGCGACCAGCTGAAGCAACTGGTCGAGCTCCACAAGGCGGCCGAACAGGCCATGAAGGGCCTCATAGTTCGGCTGTGGCCTGGAGAGGCTCTGCCTGGGAGCTATTTCGGGCTGGTGCGGCGGCTGGTGGAGGCCTGTCCAAGGCTCGAAGTCATCAAGCGCTCCGTCTGCATTGAAGGTGCCCGTAGGGCCCTTGCCCGTGCTAAGGTGCACTGGGGCAAGCTGGATGCTGAGAAGCTTGTGAAGGACGGGCCACCGCCGGGGAAAGAGCATCGCAAGCCCGAGAATTATTATAAGGATGTTCTGAAGGGTGCCTGCCTTGTGGCGGATGAATGTTCTAGGGATGTAATTTTTGAGTGAAACTTGCTCGTTTTGTCCTGTGCGCTGAAAACTTGTTCATATGCGCTAAGCAATGCTGTTGGAATTTAAAATATTACCTTCTGTGCGGCTGTTTATCAATTCTGAGAGATGGCGAGTCGTCGGCTTCTGCCCCCGTGCCGCTAGTGCTGGGGTGTTCGGGGATAAACCTGAGCGCTCTTTTTCCCATGTTTGGGTCCTTCGAGGGAGGCGCTCAGCCCAACGAACAAGGCAATCGGACTATAATGCGTGAACACTCTCACTTAGCCATAGAATTCTATAATTTTAAATTTCGGCGAAGCCCCTGGTATTCGGAAGACCGAGTTCGGGGCGCTATCCACGCCTTGGCCGGACAGAGCCGACTCCTCGCTCTAAGCGGCATAAGTCTTTAGGGACTCGAAAAACCTCTCGAACAGCGACCAGCTCTCGCTTCATCATGACAGTCAGTTTTAGCTTTCTCCAATGAGGTGCTCGACCCAACTCAACTGGGGCACAATCGCAGTGGTTCTCCTAGTGCTACCTTAGCCGATATAGCGGAACGTAAGGCACCAAAACATAGGAGCCGGGCAAACCCAACTATTGACCCAAGACATGATTCAGAGCCGATGCATATAATGCTATAAGTTCGGGGTGCCGCACTTGTTAAAGTGTTCGGACTTCTCACACCATGTTGAGGGGTACTAAAGCCCCTGGCGTATCTTGGTCGTACCGAAGTGCACGGGTGCAACATGTCGTTAAGGAACATATATTTGTAAAAAAAGAGTAATGCAAAAATAGATAGAAGCTATGCATTGTTTATTAAAAAGGGCTGCGATCAAAGCAGAACGATACAAATAATGTGATAAGCAAAAGGTTGGACTATTTTAACATGTCCGTTCCAGGGGCAGGCTGCGGAATGGTATGCGAAACAGGTATACTGCTCGTGATAGAGACCACCTGGGAGTTCCGTAATGCGGCATGGCTTGTCTGCTTCCCTGGTTCTTGCATCGTTTGTGCGACAATTGAACTGCCGAACAGGCCTTCCGAAGAGTGGAGTCCTGAAAGTAAGAGAAAATTAAAAAATCGGCAGCCCCTGGTGCGGTTTAAGCCGTGTTTTGGGCTTGCCGTGATGGTGCCCCTCCCCCTATACCCATGGTATTTCTAGAGCGTAGTTATGTACGCGAATTACTGGTGCCACATTTTTGCGAGGGCTGGGGTTGGGGCCGCATTGCTACACCTGCTCGGAACGTGCCATGCGGTATTGTTGTAGGTTACTCCGAGCACGCTTGACGGTGTCCGGACGTTTAATGGCCGGACTGGAGAACTGCCTGGAGAGGCTGCTTTGTACTTCCGCTGCAAGGGCCGCCGTGTGCTCCTCCGTTCGGAGGGAGCGTTCGGTGTTTCCATTGACCGTAATTACTCCTTGAGGGCCTGGCATCTTGAGCTTAAGGTATGCGTAGTGTGGTACCGCATTGAACTTGGCGAATGCGGTTCATCCGAGAAGTGCGTGATAGCCACTGCGGAATGGGACTATGTCGAAGATTAACTCCTCGCTTCAAAAATTATCCGGAGATCCGAAGACCACTTCAAGTGTGACTGAGCCTGTACAGTTGGCCTCTACACCTGGTATTACGCCTTTAAAGGTCGTTTTGGTGGGCCTAATCCTCGAGGGATCTATGCCCATTTTCCGCGCTTTATCCTGGTAAAGCAGGTTCAGGCTACTGCCGCCGTCCATAAGGACTCTAGTGAGATGAAATCCGTCAATAATTGGGTCTAGAACCAATGCGGCGAATCCGCCATGACGGGTGCTAGTGGGATGGTCCCTTCGGTCAAAGGTGATCGGGCAGGAGGACCATGGGTTGAACTTTGGGGCGACTGGCTCTATCGCGTATACGTCCCTTAACGCGCGCTGCCGCTCCCTCTTGGGGATGTGGGTTGTGTATATCATGTTCACCGTCCGTACTTGTGGGGGAAAACCCTTCTATCCACTGTTGTTCGACGGCCGGGGCTCCTCGTCGTCATCGCTATGCAGCCCCTTGTCTGTATTTTCGGCATTTAACTTGCCTGCCTGCTTGAACACCCAACAATCCCTGTTGGTGTGATTGGCCGGCTTTTCGGGGGTGCCATGTATCTGGCACAATCGGTCGAGTATTCGGTCCAAACTGGACAGGCCCCTAGGATTTCTTTTGAATGGCTTTTTCCGCTGGCCGAATTTGTAGCCTCTGAATCCAGCATTAACTACCGTATCCTCAACGTTGTCGCCGTTAATGCGGCGCTTCTGCTTGTTGCGACGCGACCTGCCACTACTGTCCCTAGTATCCGAATTGCCAGGGTTCTTGGTCATGTTGTTGCTACAAGCAAGCCAGTTGTCTTCTCCCGTGCAAAAGCGGGTTATGAGTGTCGTGAGTGCTGCCATAGATTTCGGCTTTTCCTGTCCAAGGTGCCGGGCAAGCCACTCGTCACGGATATTGTGCTTGAAGGCTGCTAGGGCCTCAGTGTCCGGACAGTCGACATTTGATTTTTCTTTGTTAGGAACCGTGTCCAGGATTGCCTGGCCGATTCCTCTGGCTGCTGAATTACGTGACTTAGGTCATCGGCATCTGGGGTTCGCACATAAGTGCCCTGGAAATTGTCGTGGAATGCGGCTTCCAGGTCCTCCCAACAACTGATTGATCCTGTTGGCAAGCTGTTAAGCCAATGCCGAGCTGGTCCTTTAAGCTTGAGTGGGAGGTATTTGATGGCGTGGAAATCATCGCCGCGGGCCATGTGGATATGAAGGAGATAATCCTCGATCCATACCGCAGGATCTGTTGTGCCATCATATGATTCGATGTTTACGGGTTTGAAACCCTCGGGGATTTGATGATCCATTATTTCGTCTGTGAAGCATAGTGGGTGTGCGGCGCCTCTATACTGGGCTATATCACGACGTAGCTCCAATGAGCTTTGTCTACTGTGTTCGGCCCTGCCGAATTTGTGGCCGGCGTGACGGTTACCGTCTCGAGTCGTGGGGCGCCCACGCGATCCATAGATCGATCTTGTTTGCCTTGCCTTGTCCTCCAACATATCTCATAGGTCCGGCGCATTTTCCCGTGCCTTGGTACGGGGTGCGGCTTGAGTGGAGGGCCGAGAGGCCTCTCTGTCGCGACCACGAGGTGGCCGATCAGCCGTATCGAGTGCAGGTGATGCAGGTTTAAGTGCTTCCTCCTCTAGTCGGGGTAGCAACCTGCGCTTTGGGTTGCTCTTGGAGGGGCGTTCGAGTTTATGCTCTTCGGCCGCAAGGACTTCAGTACATCAGTCGACTAGCAAATCTTGATCAGCTCTAAGCTGTTGCTGTTTTTTCTTGAGGCTTCTTGCCGTGGCCATAAGCCTGCGTTGAAAACGCTCTTGCTCGACGAGATCCTCTGGCACGACAAATTCGTCGTCGTCGAGGCTTGCCTCGTCTTTGGAGGGAGGCATATAATTAGCATCCTTGACCTCTCTGTCTGCCGCTCTCTCATGAGGGCTGGTTTCTCCATCCTCCTGTGCTAAATCTTGCTGGAGGGGGTTTTCTTCGGCACTCTCCGGAGTATTATTATCTCCCGTGCTGGAATCACCGTATTTGTTTTGGCGGGATTTTGATCGGCGCCGCTGACGCTGGTGCTTAGGTTGTTTCTTGGAGGGGTCATCCTCCGATGTTCCATCGCCGTCTCCTTCTTTTGGGGTGTCCACCATGTATATGTCATATGACGAAGTGGCTTTCCAGGGCCTAATAGGCGCTGGTTCTTCATCGTCTCCTTCATCGGCGTCCATACCGTCGATGTCTTCGGAGTCGAAGTCGAGCATGTCGGTTAAATTGTCGACAGTGGCTACAAAGTGGGTGGTGGGTGGGCTTTGAATTTCTTCATCGTTCGTACACCAACCTTGCTGACCGTAGTCCGGCCAGGGCTCTCCTGATAAAGGGAGAGACTTTTGTGTCTTTAGAATATCGCCACGGCGAGTGCTGAAAGATGTCCGCGGCAGTAAACTCCATGATCAGCGCCCAATTGGATTCGATTGGCAGGGGCGCGGAGGGTTCGGAGTCCGGAGAGGAGTCCGGCTTCTTGGAGTCACGAGTCTCGCGGAGTGCGGGGCTGGTGTTCAGCTTGATCGCCGTTGGGATCGCAGCCCCTGAGGCGGCGTCCAACCGCCCATCCTCGAACGACGCAGTTGGCTCCAAATTAAAGGTCGAAGCCGATGCGGGTGCGGCCCCCAGGGCACTGTTTGGCGGCAGAGCTAGATCATGCTCGTCGTGACAGTGCGGTGCGCTCGGCAGTGGCTCGAATCCGTCGAAGATCAAGTCCCCGCGGATGTGAGCCGTGTAGTCTAAACTTCCAAATCTGACCTGACGGCCAGGGGCGTAGCTTTCGATCTGCTCCAGATGGCCAAGTGAATTGGCCCGTAGTGCAAAGCCGCCGAAGATGAAGATCTGTCCGGGAAGGAAGGTCTCACCCTGGACTACATCACTATTGATGATCGTAGGAGCCATCAAGCCTGACGGCGACGACACAGAGGAACTCTCAATGAAAGCACCAATGTCGGTGTCAAAACCGGCGGATCTCGGGTAGGGGGTCCCGAACTGTGCATCTAGGCCGGATGGTAACAGGAGGCAAGGGACACGAAGTTTTACCCAGGTTCGGGCCCTCTCGATGGAGGTGAAACCCTACTTCCTGCCTTATTAATATTGATGATATGGGTAGTACAAGAGTAGATCTACCACGAGATCAGAGAGGCTAAACCCTAGAAGCTAGCCTATGGTATGATTGTTGGTGTGTATGTTGTCCTATGGACTAAAACCCTCCGGTTTATATAGACACCGGAGAGGGTTAGGGTTACACAAAGTCGGTTACAATGGTAGGAGATCTACATATCCGTATCGCCAAGCTTGCCTTCCATGCCAAGGAAAGTCCCTTCCAGACACGGGACAAAGTCTTCAATGTTGTATCTTCATAGTCCAGGAGTCCGGCTGAAGGTATAGTCCAGCTATCCGAACACCCCCTAATCCAGGACTCCCTCACCCTGCCTCCGCTGGCGCCGGATCCGGTCAGGTCCGGCCCGAAGCCGACCCTCTCCGGCGAGCCCCGCACCACTCCGACTTCCCCCAAGCTCTGGCGCCGTCTGCCTCTTCTCCGGCGACCAATTCCGGCGAGATCCTCCTGCTTTAAAAACCATGCAAACCCTAATCCGAGAGTGGTATATTTTCTATGTCCCGAATGTGCAATGTTTTGTGCCCCTGTTCATCATGCCATATCTCCATTACCGTGGCTCCGAATCATGCATATGATATGTCGAAGTGTTCGCCTTGTTAATCTCTTCATGTTAGTGGCATTCGCATACATGTTACTATCCATATTGCTTCTGTTATCATCGTTGCAAGAGTGTGATGACCCACAAGTATAGGGGATCTATCGTAGTCCTTTCGATAAGTAAGAGTGTTGAACCCAACGAGGAGCAGAAGGAAATGATAAGCGGTTTCCAGCAAGGTATTCTGTGCAAGTACTAAAATAAGTGGTAACTGATAGTTTTGTGATATGATAATTTGTAACGAGCAACAAGTAACAAAAGTAAATAAAGTGCAGCAAGGTGGCCCAATGCTTTTTAGAGCAAAGGACAAGCCTGGACAAACTCTTATATAGAGAAAAGCGCCCCCGAGGACACATGGGAATATCGTCAAGCTAGTTTTCATCACGTTCATAAGATTCGCGTTCGGTACTTTGATAATCTGATATGTGGGTGGACCGGTGCTTGGGTACTGTCCTTACTTGGACAAGCATCCCACTTATGATTAACCTCTATTGCAACCATCCGCAACTACAACAAAAGTATTAAGGTAAACTTAACCATAACATCAAACATATGGATCCAAATCAGCCCCTTACGAAGCAACACGTAAACTAGGGTTTAAGCTTCTGTCACTCTAGCAACCCATCATCTACTTATTACTCCCCAATGCCTTCCTCTAGGCCCAAAAAATGGTGAAGTGTGATGTAGTCGACGTTCACATGACACCACTAGAGGGATGACAACATACATCTCATCAAAATATCGAACGAAGAACAAATCCACATGACTACTAATAGCAAGACTTCTCCCATGTCCTCAGGAACAAACGTAACTACTCACAAAGCATATTCATGTTCATAATCAGAGGGGTATTAATATGCATACATGATCTGAACATATGATCTTCCACCAAATAAACCAACTAGCATCAACTACAAGGAGTAATTAACACTACTAGCAACCCACCGGTACCAATCCCGGACTTGGAGAGAAGAATTGGATACAAGAGATGAACTAGGGTTTTGAGAGGAGATGGTGCTGGTGAAGATGTTGATGGAGATTTCCCTCTCCCGAGGAGAGGAGCGTTGGTGATGATGATGGCGATGATTTCCCCCTCCCGAAGGGAAGTTTCCCCGGCAGAACAGCTCCGCCAGAGCCCTAGATTGGTTCCGCCAAGGTTCCGCCTCGTGGCGGCGGAGTTTCGTTCGAGAAGATGGCTTATGATTGTTTTCTCTTCGAAAGACCTCATATAGCAGAAGATGGCCCTCGGAGGGCCACCAGGGGGCCCACGAGGTAGGGGGGCGCGCACAGGGGGGTAGGTCGCGCCCCCACCCTCGTGGGCAGGGTGTGGCTCCCTGGTGAACTTCTTCCGTTGACTATTTTTTATATATTCTAAAAACGTCTTCCGTGAAGTTTCAGGACTTTTGGAGCTATGCAGAATAGGTCTCTAATATTTGCTCCTTTTCTAGCCTAGAATCCCAGCTGCCGGCATTCTCCCTCTTTATGGAAACCTTGTAAAATAAGAAAGAATAGGCATAAGTATTGTGACATAATGTGTAATAACATCCCATAATGCAATAAATATCGATATAAAAGCATGATGCAAAATGGACGTATCAACTCCCCCGAGCTTAGACCTCGCTTGTCCTCAAGCGAAAGCCGAAATCGAAAAATATGTCCACATGTTTAGAGATAGAGGTGTCGATAAAAAAAATACGGACATGAGGGCATCATGATCATTCTTAGAACAACAACTTATATAATTCTTGTCATATAATTTCTTATGCCAGAGTAATAATTCAATCACAATTTCAAGTATGAATCGTAAACTTCATTGACAACTAACAAACTATAATCTCAGCCATTGGAGCAATTGCAATTTATCATAACATAGGAAATAGTCAATATATAAGAGCTTTTCAGCAAGTCCACATACTCAACTATCTTATAGTCTTTCACAATTGCTGACACTCACGCAATACTTATGGGTATTGATTCGTCTGCAACGTATCTATAATTTTTGATTGCTCCATGCTATATTATCTACTGTTTTGGACAATATTGGGCTTTATTATCCAATTTTATATTCTTTTTGGGACTAACCTATTAACCGGAGGCCCAACCCAGAATTGCTGTTTTTTTTGCCTATTTCAGTGTTCTGAAGAAAAGGAATATAAAACGGAGTCAAAACGGAATGAAACCAACTGGAGAAGTTATTTTTGGAAGGAAAGCTACCGGAAAAACTTGGAGTGCACGTCAGGAAAGGAACGAGGGAGCCACGAGGCAGGGGGCGTGCCCACCCCCCTAGGGCGCGCCCTCCACCCTCATGGGCCCCTCGTGGCTCCCCTGACGTACTTCTTTCACCCATATACCCACGTACCCTAAAACTATCGAGGGGCAGAATAGATCGGGAGTTCCGCCGCCAGAAGCCTCCGTAGCCACCGAAAGCCAATCTAGACCCATTCCGGCACCCTGCCGGAGGGGGAATCCTTCTCCGGTGGCCATCTTCATCATCTCGGTGCTCCCCATGACGAGGAGGGAGTATTTCTCCCTCGGGGCTGAGGGTATGTACCAGTAGCTATGTGTTTGATCTCTCTCTCTCGTGTTCTTGAGGTGGTACGATCTTGATGTATCGCGAGCTTTGCTATTATAGTTGGATCTTATGATGTTTTCTCCGCCTCTACTCTCTTGTAATGGATTGAGTTTCCCCTTTAAAGTTATCTTATCGGATTGAGTCTTTAAAGATTTGAGAACACTTGATGTATGTCTTGCCGTGCGTATCTGTGGTGACAATGGGATACCACGTGAATCACTTGATGTATGTTTTGGTGATCAACTTGCGGGTTCCGCCCATGAACCTATGCATAGGTGTTGGCACACGTTTTCGTCGCGATTCTCCGGTAGAAACTTTGGGGCACTCTTTGAGGTTCTATGTGTTGGTTGAATAGATGAATCTGAGATTGTGTGATGCATATCGTATAATCATACCCACGGATACTTGAGGTGACATTGGAGTATCTAGGTGACATTAGGGTTTTGGTTGATTTGTGTCTTAAGGTGTTATTCTAGTACAAACTCTAGGGATGTTTGTGACACTTATAGGAATAGCCCAACGGATTGATTGGAAAGAATAACTTTGAGGTGGTTTCATACCCTACCATAATCTCTTCGTTTGTTCTCCGCTATTAGTGACTTTGGAGTGACTCTTTGTTGCATTTTGAGGGATAGTTATATGATCCAATTATGTTATTATTGTTGAGGGAACTTGCACTAGTGAAAGTATGAACCCTTGGCCTTGTTTCAACGCATTGCAAAACCGTTTACGCTCACTTTTATCATTAGTTACCTTGCTGTTTTTATATTTTTAGATTACAAATACCTTTATCTACCATCCATATACCACTTGTATCACCATCTCTTCGCCAAACTAGTACACCTATACAATTTACCATTGTATTGGGTTTGTTGGGGACACAAGAGACTCTTTGTTATTTGGTTGCAGGGTTGCTTGAGAGAGACCATCTTCATCCTACGCCTCCTACGGATTGATAAACCTTAGGTCATCCACTTGACGGAAATTTGCTACTGTCCTACAAACCTCTGCACTTGGAGGCCCAACAACATCTACAAGAAGAAGGTTGTGTAGTAGACATCAGGTATGGAGTTTTAATCGGACACAAAGAAAGATAGGGGCTTATAGTTTTGCCTCCCAACGTTTTACCTCAAGGGTAATGTCAACAATAATAGTTCATGAAAACTCACATCCAATTAGCCATATATACCAGGATCTTTCCAACATGATGTGCTTGCCGAAGGATAAAATGTAAAAAGGAAGGGTGAAGATCACCATGACTCTTATGCAAGGTAGGGGATAAAAGTAAAAGGTAGGCCCTTCGCAGAGGGAAGCAGAGGTTGTCATGTGCTTTTATGGTTGGATGCACAAAATCTTAATGCGAAAGAACATCACTTTATATTGCCACTTGTGATATGGACCTTTATTATGCAGTCTGTCGCTTTTATTTCTTCCATATCACACGATCGTATAAAGCTTATTTCTCCCATACTAATAAGTCATACATATTTAGAGAGCAATTTTTATTGCTTTGCACTGATGACAACTTACTTGGAGGATCTTATTCAATCCATAGGTAGGTATGGTGGACTCTTATGGCAAAATTGGTTTAAGGGTATTTGGAAGCACAAGTAGTATCTCTACTTGGTGCTATGAATTTGGCTAGCATGAGAGGGAAATGCAAGCTCAATCATGTTGGATGATCCATGGCAACATAATTTATTTCAGATGTAAGAAAACATAACCCATTATGTTGTCTTCCTTGTCCAACATCAACTCTTTAGCATGTCATATTTTAATGAGTGCTCACACTCATAAAAGATGTCCAAGATAGTATATCTATATGTGAAGACCTCTCTTTCTTTATTACTTCCTATTAATTGCAACGATGACCAAAAATTTGTTTGTGAACTCTCAACAACTTTTATTCATCATACTCTTTCTATGTGAGCTCATTACTCTCCATGAGATCCATATGATCTCTTTGTTTCTTTTTATTTCTTTCTCCTTTTCTTTTATTCACTTAGGATCATGGCAAAAGAATCAAGCCCTTGACTCAACACTAATCTTTATTATATAGCTCACAGACTTGATTACATAGAGGAATTATAAAGAAAAACTCACAACTAGATCATACTAAGAACTTCTATTCTACTAGATCAAGATATTATCAAAAGTATCGAACTAAGAAAAATGGTAAAGATAAAAGTGATGGTGATACGATACCGGGGCACTCCCCAAGCTTGGCAGTTGCCAAGGGGAGTGCCCATACCAGATACTCAATTCTTCTTTGTTGGTGGAGAAGGTGATGGTTTTGTTGATGGCGTAGGTTTCTTCCTTAATTTACGCTTGAGGACAAAATTTTGGTCCCTTAGGTCCTCGATCTCCTGCTCCAGGCTTAGTATCTTTTTGCATAGTTCCTGTTTGTTTTCCTGCAAGAGGCGAAAAGGGATAAACTCGATCTTAGGTTTCTTTACTCTATCAGGGAGGCTTGACTTTTTGAACTCCACATGCATGTCCCTAGGTTGAGGTAGTGGGACTTCATCTTCATCTGAGCTCGTCTCCTCCTTTTCCTTAGGTTCATAGTCCTCTTCTTCTTCCGTAGTCCAACCACAATGCTCCACATCCCCATAGAATTTAGGATCTGCAAGGTAATCAACCACATAGCTCTCTCATTCCGAATCCTGGGACGACATGTTGCTCAAATCTGCAGCAGGATAGTTCGAAACAAAGAAAGGAGATTTTCGCGTGATACGGGAGTCAAAACCTCTGGGAGATCATATAATGAATTTTTACCGACCAAAATACATGTCGTGTAAGAAAACGGAGTCCGGAGAGCACACGAGGTGCCCACGAGGTAGGGGGCGCGCCCAGGGGGGTAGGGCGCGCCCTCCACCCTCGTGTCCTTCCCGGACTGCTACTTATTTTTATATTTTTCTAAATATTCCAAAACGGAGAAATATTTCCTTAAGAACTGTTTTGGAGTCGGGTTACTTACCCTATCACATACCTATTCCTTTTCGGAGTCTAAAACGTTCCGAAAAGTGTCCCTTATGTATTCCTCCAGGGTTACGGTTTCAATAACATTGGTTTCAACATTTATGGGATTACCTGAGATATAATGTTTGATTCTTTGACCGTTCACCGCCTTCGGATTTGTGCCTTCGAAATTGTTGATTTTTATGGCACCGGAACGATAGACCTTCTCGATAACGTAAGGACCTTCCTATTTAGAGAGAAGTTTTCCTGCAAAAAATCTTAAACGAGTGTTGTATAGCAATACATAATAACCTACATTAAACTCACACTTTTGTATTCTTTTGTCATGCCATCTTTTAACTTTTTCTTTAAACAACTTGGCATTTTCATAGGCTTGGGTTCTCCATTCATCAAGTGAGCTAATATCATATAACCTCTTCTCACCAGCAAGTTTAAAATCATAATTGAGTTCTTTAATAGCCCAATATGCCTTGTGTTCTAGTTTGAGAGGTAAGTGACATGCTTTTCCATAAACCATTTTAGACGGAGACATACCCATATGATTTTTATATGCAGTTCTATAGGCCCATAATGCATCATCAAGTTTCTTGGACCAATTCTTTCTGGATCTATTAACAGTCTTTTGCAAAATTAATTTGAGTTCTCTATTACTCAATTCTACTTGACCACTAGACCGAGGGTGATAAGGAGATGCAATTCTATGATTAACATCATACTTAGCAAGCATTTTACGGAAAGCACCATGAATAAAATGTGAACCACCATTAGTCATTAAATATCTAGGGACTCCAAATCTTGGAAAAGTAACTTCTTTAAGCATTTTAATAAAAGTGTTATGATCACCACTACTAGTTGGAATAGCTTCTACCCACTTAGTAACGTAATCAACATCAACTAAAATATGTGTATATCCATTAGAGGAAGGAAAATGTCCCATATAATCAAAGCCCCAAACATCAAATGGTTCAATAACGAGTGAATAGTTCATAGGAATTTCTTGACGTCTACTAATATTATCAATTCTTTGACATTCATCACAAGATAAAACAAACTTACGGGCATCTTTGAAGAGAGTAGGCCAATAAAAACCAGATTGCAATACCTTATGTGCAGTTCTATCTCCAACATGGTGTCCTCCATAAGCTTCAGAGTGACACTTGCGTAGGATCTGTTCCTGTTCATGCTCAGGTACACAATGTCTAATAACACCATCTACTCCTTCTTTATAAAGATGTGGGTCATCCCAAAAGTAATGCCTCAAATCATAGAATAACTTTTTCTTTTGTTGGTATGTGAAACTAGGTGGTATGAATTTAGCAACAATATAATTAGCATAATCCGCATACCATGGAGCAGTATGAGAAGTATTTATGACATTTAATTGCTCATCAGGAAAGCTATCATCAATAGGTAGTGGGTCATCAAGCACATTTTCTAACCTAGACAAGTTGTCTGCAACGGGGTTCTCAGCTCCCTTTCTATCAACAATATGTAAATCAAATTCTTGTAGCAAGAGAACCCATCTAATAAGTCTAGGTTTAGCATCTTTCTTTTCCATGAGATATTTAATAGCAGCATGATCAGTGTGAATAGTTACTTTAGAATCAACTATGTAAGGTCTGAACTTATCACAAGTAAATACACCTGCTAAGAATTCTTTTTCAATAGTAGCATAATTTCTTTGAGCATTGTCTAGGGTTTTACTAGCATATTGAATAACATTTAAGTTCTTATCAACTCTTTGCCCTAGAACAACACCTACAGCATAATCACTAGCATCACACATAATTTCAAAGGGTAAATTCCAATCAGGTGGCTGAACAATAGGTGCAGAGATCAATGCTTTCTTAAGTATTTCAAATGCTTCTACACAATCATCATCAAAAACAAATGGTATATCTTTTTGTAATAAATTAGTCAGAGGCCGATAAATTTTTGAGAAGTACTTAATGAACCTCCTATAAAATCCGGCATGACCAAGGAAACTTCTTATACCTTTGATGTCCTTGGGACATGTCATCTTTTCAATAGCATCAACCTTGGCTTTATCAAGTTCAATACTTCTTTCAGACACTTTATGCCCCAGGACAATACCTTCATTAACCATAAAGTGGCACTTTTCCCAATTCAAGACAAGATTAGTTTCTTCACATCTCTGCAAAACTCGATCAAGGTTGCTCAAGCAATCATCAAAAGAAGATCCATAGACGGAGAAATCGTCCATGAGAACCTCACAAATCTTTTCACAAAAGTCATAGAATATAGCCATCATGCATCTTTGAAAGGTAGCAGGTGCATTACATAAACCAAAAGGCATACGTCTATAAGCAAAAGTACCAAAAGGGCGAGTAAAAGTAGTCTTTGATTGATCCTTGGCTGACACAGGTATTTGAGAGAAACCAGAATAACCATCTAGAAAGCAAAAATGTGTATGTTTGGATAATCTTTCTAGTATTTGATCGATAAAAGGTAAGGGGTAATGATCCTTTTTGTGGCCTTATTTAATTTGCGGAAATCAATTACCATCCTATAACTTTTAATAATTCTTTGAGGAATCAATTCATCTTTATCATTAGGAACGACAGTAATACCTCCCTTCTTAGGGACACAATGGACATGGCTTACCCACTGACTATCAGCAACGGGATAGATTATACTTGCCTGAAGGAGCTTTAGTATTTATTTTCTTACCACTTCTTTTATTTTAGGATTCAGCCGTCGTTGATGATCACGAACTGGTTTAGCATCTTCTTCCAAATTTATTTTATGTTGACATAGAGTGGGACTAATGCCCTTAAGATCATCAAGAGTATACCCAATAGCAGCACGGTGCTTCTTCAGAGTTTTCAATAATATCTCTTCCTCATGCTCTGAAAGGTTAGCACTAATAATAACAGGATATATCTTTTTCTCATCAAGATAAGCATATTTAAGAGTATCAGGCAACGGTTTAAGCTCAAACACGGGATCACCCTTGGGTGGAGGAGGATCCCCTAGGATTTCAATAGGTAAATTGTTTTTCAGAATAGGTTCCTGTTTAAAGAATACTTCATCTATTTCCCTTCTTTCATTCATAAACATATCATTTTCATGGTCTATCAAATATTGTCCTAGAGGATCACTAGGAGGTACGACAATAGAAGAAAGACCAATAATTTCATCCTTACTAGGTAATTCTTCTTCATGGTGTTGTCTACTAAATTTAGAGAAATTAAATTCATGAGACATATCATCTAAACCGATAGTAACAACATCTCTTTTGCAATCTATGGTAGCATTAACAGTATTCAGGAAAGGTCTACCAAATATAATAGGACAAAAGCTATCTTGTGGGGAACCAAGAACAAGAAAATCAACAGGATATTTAGTTTTCCCACACAAGACTTCAATATCTCTAACAATTCCCATTGGTGAAATAGTATCTCTATTGGCAAGTTTAATTGTGACATCAATATCTTCTAACTCAACAGGTGCAATATCATGCATAATTTCTCTATAAAGGCTAATAGGTATTGCACTAGCACTGGCACCCATATCACGTAAGCCATGATAACAATGATAACCTATTTTAACAGAAATAACAGGCATGCCTACCACAGGTCTAGGTTTATCTTTAGCACACGGTTTAGCAATTCTAGCAGTTTCATCACAGAAATAAATAACATGCCCATCAATATTATTAGACAAGAGATCTTTAACAATAACAATATTAGGTTCAACTTTAACTTGCTCAGGAGGTGTATATGTTTTAATATTGCTTTTACAAACCACAGTTGAATCTTTAGCATGATCCTTTATCCTAACAGGGAAAGGTGGTTTCTCAACATAAGAAGTAGGAACAACAGGATCATTATAAGTGATAATATTTTCTGCAACTTTAATAGGTGCAACTACTTTTACTTATATGGGAGGATGATATTTAAACCACTTCTCCTTGGGGAGATCAACATAAGTAGCAAAAGGTTCACATAAAGAAGCTACTATCTCAGAGTCAAGTCCATATTTAGTGCTAAATTTACGAAAAACATCGGTATCCATAAAAGATTTAACACAATCAAACTTAGGTGTCATACCTGACTCCTTACCTTCATCGAGGTCCCAATCTTTAGAGTTGCGTTTAATTCTTTCCAATAAATCCCATTTGAATTCAATAGTCTTCATCATAAAAGAGCCAACACAAGAAGTATCAAGCATGGTGTGATTTCTATCAGAAAGCCGAACATAAATTTTTTGAATAATCATTTCTCTTGAGAGCTCATGATTGGGGCATGATTATAACATGGATTTAAGCCTCCCCAAGCTTGAGCGATGCTTTCTCCTTCGCGAGGCCAAAAATTATATATATAATTGCAATCACGATGAATAAGATGCATAGGATAAAACTTCTGATGAAATTCCAATTTCAACTGTTTGTAGTTCCATGACCCCATATCATCACATAGCCTATACCATGTCGATGCATCTCCCTTCAAAGATAAAGGGAAGACCTTCTTCTTAACAACATCTCCGGGTACACCTGCAAGCTTAAATAATCCACAAACTTCATCCACATATATTAGATGCTCATCAGGATGTTTCGTTCCATCTCCTACAAAAGGATTAGCTAACAATTTTTCTATCATACCCTAAGGAATTTCAAAGCAGACATTTTCATTCTCAGTAGGATCAGTAGGTTGAGGAGCAACTCTTTGCTCTACTGGTCAGGGTGAAGATACCCCGAACAAGCCCCTCAGAGGATTACTTTCCATAGTAACAAGTGACAGTAAATTTCAGCACACTATATACATTTTTCCTTACCAAATTCTACCTACCAAAGGCGCTTCACTCCCCGACAACGGCGCCAGAAAAGAGTCTTGATGACCCACAAGTATAGGGGATCTATCGTAGTCCTTTCGATAAGTAAGAGTGTCGAACCCAATGAGGAGCAGAAGGAAATGATAAGCGGTTTCCAGCAAGGTATTCTCTGCAAGTACTGAAATAAGTGGTAATGGATAGTTTTGTGATAGGATAATTTGTAACGAGCAACAAGTAACAAAAGTAAATAAAGTGCAGCAAGGTGGCCCAATCCTTTTTAGAGCAAAGGACATGCCTGGACAAACTCTTATATAGAGAAAAGCGCTCCCGATGACACATGGGAATATCGTCAAGCTAGTTTTCATCACGTTCATAAGATTCACGTTCGATACTTTGATAATCTGATATGTGGGTGGACCGGTGCTTGGGTACTGTCCTTACTTGGAAAAGCATCCCACTTATGATTAACCTCTATTGCAAGCATCTGCAACTACAACAAAAGTATTAAGGTAAACCTAACCATAACATGAAGCATATGGATCCAAATCAGCCCCTTACGAAGCAACACATAAACTAGGGTTTAAGCTTCTGTCACTCTAGCAACCCATCATCTACTTATTACTCCCCAATGCCTTCCTCTAGGCCCAAACAATGGTGAAGTGTCATGTAGTCGACGTTCACATGTCTCCACTAGAGGGATGATAACATACATCTCATCAAAATATCGAACGAAGACCAAATTCACATGACTACTAATAGCAAGACTTCTCCCATGTCCTCAGGAACAAACGTAACTACTCACAAAGCATATTCATGTTCATAATCATAGAGGTATTAATATGCATATAGGATCTGAACATATGATCTTCCACCAAATAAACCAACTAGAATCAACTACAAGGAGTAATTAACACTACTAGCAACCCACAGGTACCAATCCCGGACTTGGAGACAAGAATTGGATAGAAGAGATGAACTAGGGTTTTGAGAGGAGATGGTGCTGGTGAAGATGTTGATGGAGATTTCCCTCTCCCGAGGAGAGGAGCGTTGGTGATGACGATGGCGATGATTTCCCCCTCCCGAAGGGAAGTTTCCCCAGCAGAACAGCTCCGCCAGAGCCCTAGATTGGTTCCGCCAAGGTTCCGCCTCGTGGTGGCGGAGTTTCGTCCGAGAAGATGGCTTATGATTTTTTTCTCATCGAAAGACCTCATATAGCAGAAGATGGCCCTCGGAGGGCAACCAGGGGGCCCACGAGGTAGGGGGGCGCGCCCAGGGGGTAGGGCACGCCCTCACCCTCGTGGGCAGGGTGTGGCCCCCCGGTGAACTTATTCCGCTGAGTATTTTTTATATATTCTAAAAACGTCTTCCGTGAAGTTTCAGGACTTTTGGAGCTGTGCATAATAGGTCTCTAATATTTGCTCCTTTTCCAGCCCAGAATCCTAGCTGCCGGCATTCTCCCTCTTTATGGAAACCTTGTAAAATAAGAGTGAATAGGCATAAGTATTGTGACATAATGTGTAATAACATCCCATAATGCAATAAATATCGATATAAAAGCATGATGCAAAATGGACATATCAGAGTGCTATAAAATGTTAACTGCTGGTTCTTAACAGAACATGGAGTTTTGTCATTTTTGTTACATTTTGTATGTGCATCCTATGAGCATGAGGTCTAAATGTGTTTTGAGCTCCATCTTGCCATCTTTACAGAGGTGCAAGTCTTGTATTTTTGTGATCTATGTGGTGACTAGCACAAGCATGCAAATTAGGCTCCATGATGTTACTGTTTTCAGGCATTTAGGATTTTGCTAAGTCCTTTTCCTGATGTTATTTTGATGCCATGTAAACTTGTTGCTACGATGAGATCAATGATTATTTTGAGGTAGTTCAGTAAGGATGTTTTGATCATATGGTTATGATCTATCCATTCATGACTCTGGTTGAAATTATGGAGCGACCTAGATTGTCATTACCATGCTCTACTTTTGCTATATTTTGCTCAGCCCCTCTCATAGCATTGTTAGTTGCAGGTGAAGTTGAAGTTTGTTCCATGTTCGAACATGGATATGTTGGGATATCACTTTATCTCTTATTTAATTTAATGCACCTATATACTTGGTAAAGGGTGGAAGGCTCGGCTTTTTGTCTGGTGTTTTGTTCCACTCTTGCCGCCCTAGTTTTCCATCATACCGGTGTTATGTTCTTTGATTTTGCGTTCCTTATGCGGTTGGGGTTATGGGACCCCCTTGACAGTTCTCTTTGAATAAAACTCCTGCAGCAAGGCCCAACCTTGGTTTTACCATTTGCCACCTAAGCTGTTTTCCCTTGGGTTCTGCAAACTCAACGGTCATCTTTATTTTAAACCCCTGGGCCAGTGCTCCCCTGAGTGTTGGTCCAACCTGGGCGATGTCCGGTCCCCCTGGGCAACCAGGGTCTATGCCAACCCGACATCTAGCCCATCCGGTGTGCCCTAAGAACGAGATACATGCGACTCCCATCAGGATTTGTCGGCACATCGGGCGGCTTTGCTGGTATTGTTTTACCATTGTCGAAATGTCTTGTAACCAGGATTTCGAGACTGATCGGGTCTTTCTGGGAGAAGGAATATCCTTCGTTGACCGTGAGAGCTTGTGCTGGGATAAGATGGGACACCCTTGCAGGGTATAAACTTTCGAGAGCCGTGCCCGTGGTTATGTGGCAGATGGATATTTGTTAATATCCGGTTGTAGAGAACTTGACACTTGACTTGATTAAAATGAATCAACTACATGTGTAGCTATGATGGTCTCTTGTCGGCGGAGTCCGGGAAGTGAACATGGTTTTGGGTTATGTTTCAACGTAAGTAGTTTTAGGATCACTTCTTGATCACTTATAGCTTTTCGACTGGTGCATAGCTTCTCATCTTACTCTTATTTGCATATGTTAGCCACCATATTTGCTTAGCGCTTGCTACAGCTCCACCTCATTACCTTATCCTACCCATAAGCTTAAATAGTCTTGATCTCGCGGGTGTGAGATTGCTGAGTCTTCGTGACTCACGAATACTTCCAGACAGTTGCAGGTGCCGATGACACCAATGCAGGTGATGCTACCAAACTCAAGTGGGAGTTTGACAAGGACCTTGGTCTTTACTATGTGTCGTTTCCTGATGATCAGTAGTGGAGCCCAGTTGGGACGATCTGGGATCTAACATTTGGGGTTGTCTCTTTTATTTTGGTTCCGTAGTCGGACCTTGATTGTACTCTGGATGATGTATGTTTAACTTGTTATTTGTGTGAAGTGGCGATTGTAAGCCAACTCTTTATCCCTTTCTTATTCAGTACTTGGGATTGTGTGAAGATTACCCCTCTTACGAAAAAACCACCATGCGGTTATGCCTCTAAGTTGTGCCTCGACACGTGGGAGATATAGCCGCATCGTGGGTGTTACATGTTGGTAACCAGAGCCATCCCCTACTTAGGAGCCCCCGCTTGATCGAATCACTGACGTTGTTGAGTTTAGAACAAAATGTTTTGAGTCTTAGGATTATATATAACGGAGAGTAGGATTCTTTTTGCTCCTCAGTCCCTTCGTCGCTCTGGTGAGGCCTCCTGACGTTGATGTTTTGACTTTCCTCTCCTCAAATTTCATGAATTTTTTTAGGATCACGCAGGTATATTGGAATCGTTCCGATATTCTTGTGATGAGAACATTGTTCTTGGTGCCTCCTGACATTTAGGGGTTGTGGCAGTGTCCCGGGGAGTTGAGCTCCGAGGTGTTGTCGTCATAATTTTATCATTGCAGTTCTGGAATACCTGAGTTCATAGACATCGAAAATCTCTTTTATGCAGCTGTTGGTGAGATAACCTCGACGCCACCCAGTACTGAGGTGGGAGTTCGGGAGTATTGCCATAACTCGTATAACGGATGCTTTTGGAAGGTTGAGGTACATGATTTCTGAAGGTTTCTTGGTTATGTGTTGAAGGATGGATACAGCTGGATGTAGGGATTGTTAGTTTGGGTGAGATATTATGCTTCACCTGTATCCCCAACACCAGATTGCATAACCAAAATTGTTTGGGAGTTTATAGGTGGGAAATCAAGTAGCTCTAGTATTTCTTCCTGCAGATATTTGGTTTGTGATTGGGTAATCCTTACCACTTATCTATTCCTATTCATACCTTGTTGCTTCATTCATCAACAATTATCTAAGTGGCTTCTCACCTTAATGGACGTGTGTTGTTAACTTTGGAATTCATTCATTCATCCTTGTTCGAATGTTTATTGTGAAGACTATATGTTGCAATTTCTAGCCATTGATTCAGCTTGTCTGGCTGTCTATCAAGATTCTAACGGATGTCACCCTCTTCAGGATGGCTCCTCCAACGCGTCTGAATCTGGAACGCAATGATGGGAGTCAGGCGAACCATCCGCCACCATCTCCACCTCCGGAGGCATGGCAAGCTGTCATGGCAGCCACCAACGCCAACACCCAGATGATTTTGCAACTTTTGCAAGGGCGCAATCAAGGTCAAGGCAACCAAGGAAATCAAGGCCAAGGGAATTTCAACAATCAGCCTCAGTTTTCTACCCTCAACCAGTTCCTTGCAAACCAGCCGAAGTCTTCCAGCAACTGTGTCGAGGACACAGACGCCGATGATTGGCTCATGGACATCTGCAAGCATTTTGAATGTAGCAATGTCAGGCCTGAGGACTTTGTCAAGTTTGCTTTGTTTCAACTCAAGGACCAAGCTGCTGATTGGTATCAACAATACAAAGATTTCAGAGGAGGTCGTGTGCTTACTTGGGATGATTTCTGCCGAGACTTCAAAGCTCATCATATTCCAACAAGTGTTGCTGAGAGTAAGCGTGAGGAGTTCCGCAATCTCAAGCAAGGCAACATGTCCGTGTATCAATACAATATCTAGTTTCAGAAACTTGCTCGCTTCGCTAAACAAGACGTTCCTGATGAAAAGAGTATGATCTATCAATTCATAGGTGGCCTCAGAGAAGATCTGCAGTTAGCTCTCGTGCTTCTTGAGCCGACTGAGTTGGATCAATTCTATAACATGGCCCTCAAGCAAGAAGGTGCTCAGCTCAAGTGTGAGGCTTCTAAGAAGAGAAGCAGGGATGCAGTTCAATCTTCTTCTTCCTCACAAGTGGCAGCTAAGCAACAGAAGTTTTGGCTTCCGCCTCCTCCTCCGTTTCGTCAGCCCTACCAGCAGAAGAACAAAGGTGGCCGTGGATCTTCCCACCCACCCAACCCAGGCTATCAGAACAAGTCTCAGACTCAAGCTCCAAGGTCAAATGCTCCTTATCATCGTCCGCTCTCAGATGTGACTTGCAACAAGTGTCAGTAGAAAGGCCACTATGCAAACCAGTGCTTCAACCAAAGGCGCCTTCCGCCTCCTCCTGTGAGATCTTCGAGCAATGCAGTTGTCAAGCATAATCCCAAGTCTGCAAGAGTGAATTTGATGAATTCAGTTCAAGCAGAGGATTCTTCAGAAGTGATCATGGGTAATCTTCTTGTTAATGATTTTCCTGCAAAAGTTTTCTTTGATACTAGTGCATCTCATAGCTTCATCTCAAGACCTTTTGGATCTAAGCATGAGTTGGTTTTCCAAGATTTCCCTATACCGTTATCAGTTGTCTCTTCGGGTAAATTCATGAACGCAAGCTCCATGGTTAGGGATGTTTCTATCAAGATGGGAAACTATAAATTTCTATCTTCTCCAATTGTTCTTGGTGACTCTGATATTGATCTGATTCTCGGGATGGACTGGCTTTCTAAGCACAAGGCTCAACTTGATTGTGTTGCCAGGGAAATTCAATTAACTCACTCTTCTGAGGCTGTGATCATCTATGCCGCTCGTGATGAAAACATTCGACTATTTTCTCTCAATGAGAAGGGCGAGATGGATGCAATCTCTCAGATTCCAGTCGTTTGTGAATACCAAGACGTCTTTCCAGAAGAGCTTCCAGGAATGCCTCCTCACCGGCCAGTTGAATTTGTTATCGATCATGAGCCTTGTACGGAACCCGTTTGCAAGCGTCCATACAATCTTGAACCAAAGGAGCTGAAGGAATTGAAGAAACAACTCGATGAACAAGAGCATCTAGGTTTGATCAGACCGAGTTCATCTCCATGGGGTTGTGGTGTTCTTTTTGTCCAGTAGAAGGATGGCACGGACCGACTTTGTGTCGACGACCGTCCATTGAACAAGAAGACAATTAAGAACAAGTATCCACTTCCCAACATCAATGAGCTATTCGAGCAACTTAAAGGTGCTAAAGTATTCTCCAAGATTGACCTCCGTATGGGTTATCATCAGATTCACATTCGTGAACAAGATATCCCCAAGACATCGTTCAGAACAAGCTACGGTTCTTATGAATATAGTATCATGTCTTTCGGCCTTGTCAACGCTCCTCTAGCATTCTCTCGCATGATGAACTTCATCTTCAACTCTTACACAAAAGATTTCGTTCTGGTGTATCTCGATGATATCTTGGTCTTCTCCAAGAATAAGGAGGATCATGCCAAGCATTTGAGATTGGTGCTCGACAAGCTCAGAGAGCATTTTTGGACATTCTATGCGAAGTTTTCCAAATGTGAGTTTTGGCTTGATGAAGTTCTTTACCTTGGTCATATCATCTCTGCCAAGGGCATCACTGTTAATCCTGAGAATGTATCTACAATTGTGAATTGGGAACCTCCTCAGAATGTCAAGCAGCTCCGCAGTTTTCTTGGACTTGCAAGCTATTACCGAAGATTCGTTGAGAATTTCTCTAAGATTGCAAAGCCTCTTTCCAGCCTCCTTAAGAAGCATGTTAAGTATGTCTGGACACCTGAGTGTGACGCTGCTTTCAACACTCTAAAAGAGAAGCTTGTCTCAACTCCTGTCTTGACTCCTCCCGATGAATCCAAGCCATTCGAAGTTTTCTGTGATGCCTCTTTGCAAGGTCTAGGCGCTGTGTTAATGCAAGAGAAGAAAGTTGTGGCCTATACCCCTCATCAGTTGAAGCCCAATGAAAGGAACTACGCCAATCACGATCTTGAGTTGGCGGTAGTTGTCTATGCATTAATAACATGGAGACATCTCTTGTTGGGAAGGAAAGTGGACATTTTCACAGATCACAAGAGCCTCAAGTACATCTTCACTCAACCCAACCTCAACCTCAGGCAAACTCGATGGGTCGAAATGATTCAAGAGTACAACCCAAGTATTGAATATACTCCAGGCAAGGCCAATGTCATTGCAGACGCTTTGAGCAGGAAGGCTTATTGCAACAGCTTAATTCTCAAGCCCTTCCAACCGGATCTTTGTGAAGCTTTCTGCAAACTGAACCTCCAAGTTGTTCCTCTAGGTTTTCTTGCCAACCTTCAAGTCACTCCAACTTTGGAAGACCAAATTCGTGAGGCACAACTCCTTGACACCATGGTGAAGAAGGTGAAACGTGGTATTGCCAAGGGCCTCTCCAAATACAAGTGCTATCGCATTGATGACAAAGACACTTTATTCTTCGAGGAACGGATGTGGTTCATAAAGGTGATCTAAGGAAGGTCATAACGCATGAAGCGCACAATTCTCTTCTATCCATTCATCCTGGAAGTACGAAGATGTACCATGACCTCAAGCAGTCGTATTGGTGGACTCGAATGAAGCGAGAGATTGCTCAATTCGTGAATGAATGTGATGTCTGCCGAAGGGTGAAAGCAGAAAATCAACGACCAGCTGGTCCCCTCCAACCTCTTGCTATTCCATAATGAAAGTTTGACCATATCGAGATGGACTTTTTTACTGGTTTTCCTAAGTCAAAGTGTGAGAATGATGCTATTTTCGTTGTCATTGACAAGATTACAAAAGTGTCTCATTCCTTCCAATCAAAGAATCTATCACGGCAGCTCAGTTCGCGGAGCTATACACCTCTAGGATTGTCTCCCTGCACGGTATTCTGCAATTGATCTCTTCAGACCGCGGAAGCATTTTCACTTCTAAGTTCTAGGACTCCTTCCAGAAGGCCATGGGCACCAACATTCGCTTCAACATAGCTTGCCATCCTCAAACAAGTGGCCAAGTCGACCGAGTAAATCAAATTCTCGAAGATATGCTCAGGTCTTGTGTCATCTCTTTCGGTATGAAGTGGGAAGATTGTCTCCCATATGCTGAGTTCTCCTACAACAACAGCTTCCAAGAAAGTTCGCGCAAGGCCCCATTCGAAATTATTTATGGAAGAAAGTGTCGTACTCCTCTCAATTGGTCAGAGACTGGTGAACACCAACTTCTTGGCAACAGCTTAAGCACAGAAGCTAAAGAAATGTGTAAAGTCATCCGTGAAAATCTCAAAGCCGCGCAATCGCGCCAGAAGAGTTACTATGATAGCAAGCACCGTGACTTGGCTTTCGAGATCCGAGACCATGTCTACCTCCACGTCTCTCCAATGAAAGGTACTCGATGCTCCGGTATCAAAGGGAAGCTTGCCCCGAGATACGTGGGTCCTTTCAAGATCATTGGCAAAAGAGGCGACCTCGCCTATCAACTTGAGCTTCCGTCCAACTTCGCAAATGTGCACGATGTGTTTCACGTGTCACAGCTTCGCAAGTGCTTCAAGACCCCCGAGCGCACTATCAACTTCGAAGAGATTGATCTCCAAGAAGACTTGTCTTATCATGAGCATCCCATTGCTATTCTCGAAGAAACCGAGCGCAAGACTCGCAACAAGTCAGTCAAATTCCTGAAAGTGAAGTGGTCACACCACCGACCGAGAAGCCACATGGGAGTGCAAGGATCACCTCCGCTCTGAATATCCGGAGTTCTTTCAGTCCTAGATCTCGGGACGAGATCCTCTTGTAGTGGTGGAGTGTTCTAACACCCCGGATGTAACTTTCCATATTTGTAACTCTGACTCTTGCCATTTTCGTCTATGTGTTATGATATTCCCTTGGTGGTTGGGTTTTCATCTTTGTTTTGCATTTTGTTCATGTCATGCATTTCATATCATGTCATCATGTGCATGTCATTTGCATTTGTGTTCGTCTCATGCATCCGAGCATTTTCCCTGTTGTCCGTTTCGCAATCTGACGGTTTCTCGTGCACCAGGCACACCCCTCTTGTCTCTTTTCATGAGCGGGAGAAAAACGTTTTTAGAATGGGTCGAGATTTTTCAAGTGGCCTTGGTACATCACCGGTAGACCGCCTGTCAAATTTCGTTCCATTTGGAGGTCGTTTGATGCCCCAACGGCTAACCGGGTAACCGCAAAAGCCTCTTTTGTGTTGCAGCCCAACACCCCTCCAAAACAGCCCAATAACCCATCTAAACCCCCTTCATGCTCTCCGTCGTTGGATCATGATCGCGTGGGAAAAAACCGCACCTCATTTGGACTCCCCTAGCTCCCTATACCTATAAATACACACCTCCCTCCGAATTTTCCGTAGATGAAACCCTAGAAAACTTCCCCGCCGCCACCGGACGTGTCCGGTCCCACCGGACAAAAACCGGCCGCCACCCGTAGCCAATCGGGGCACGCCACGCGTCCTCCGCCGCCTCCCCACGCCGCCTGCCCGCACGGTCCCAAGTCCGCCCCCTCGGCCCG